>NW_026948133.1:0-142207 GCF_963921235.1 Mobula hypostoma
CTGGGATCAGAGTCCGTGGTCTGTGTCTTGGGTCAGTGTCTGGGGTCAGTGTCTGGGAGCAGATTCTGGGGTCAGTGTCTGGGATCAGAGACTGGAGTCAGTGTCTGGGATCAGAGTCTGGGGTCAGTGTCTTGGGATCAGAGTCTGGGGTCAGTGTCTTGGGATCAGAGTCTGGGGTCAGTGTCTGGGGCAGTGTCTGGGATCAGACTCGGGTATGAGAGTCTGGGGTCAGTGTCTTGGGTAGGTGTCTGAGATCAGAGTCTGGAGTCAGTGTCTTGGGATCAGAGTCAGGAGTCAGTGTTTTGGGTCAGTTTCTGGGATCAGAATCTGGGGTCAGAGTCTGGGATCAGAATCTGGGGTCAGAGTCTGGGATCAGTCTGAGTTCAGTGTCAGAGATCAGAGACTGGAGTCAGTGTCTGGGATCAGAGTCTGGAGTCAGTGTCTTAGGTCAGTGTCAGGGATCAGAGTCTGGGGTCAGTGTCCGGGGTCTGTATCTTGAGTCAGAATTTGGAATCAGCGTCTGGGGTCAGTGTCCTGGGTCAGAGTGGGATCAGAGTCTGTGGTCAGTGACTGGGAACAGAGTATGGGGTCAGTGTCTTGGGTCAGTGGCTGGGATCAGAGTCGGTGGTCAGTGTCTAGGGATCAGAGTCAGGGGTCACTGTCTGGGATCAGAGTCTGGGGTCAGTATCTGGGATCAGAGTCTGGGGTCAGTATCTGGGATCAGAGTCTGGGGTCAGTATCTGGGATCAGAGTCTGGGGTCAGTATCTGGGATCAGAGTCTGGGGTCAGTATCTGGGATCAGAGTCTGGGGTCAGTATCTGGGATCAGAGTCTGGGGTCAGTGTCTGGGATCAGAGTCTGGGGTCAGTGTCTGGGATCAGAGTCTGGGGTCAGTGTCTGGGATCAGAGTCTGGAGTCAGTGTCTGGGATCAGAGTCTGGGGTCAGTGTCTGGAATTAGAGTCTTGGGTCAGTGTCTTGGGTAAGTGTCTGGTATCAGAGTCTGGGTTCTGTGTCTGGAAGCAGAGTCTGGGGTCAGTGTCTGCGATCAGACTCTGGGGTCAGTATCTGGGATCAGAGTGGTCAGTGTCTTGGATCATATTCTGGGGTCAGTGTCTGGGATCAGAGTCTGGGGTCAGTGTCTGGGATCAGAGTCTGGGGTCAGAGTCTGGGATCAGTCTGAGTTCAGTGTCTGGGATCAGAGTCTGGGGTCAGTGTTTGGGATCAGATTCTGGGATCAGAGTCTGGGGTCAGTGTCTGGGATCAGAGTCTGGGGTCAATGTCTGGGATCAGAGTCTGGGGTCAGTGTCTGCGATCAGACTCTGCGGTCAGTGTCTGGGATCATAATCTGGGGTCAGACTGGGATCAGAGTCTGGGGTTAGTGTATGGGACCAGAGTCTGGGGTCAGTGTCTGGGACCAGAGTCTGGGGTCAGTGTCTTGTGTCTGTATCTGGGATCAGAGACTGGGGTCAGTGTCTGGGAGCAGAGTCTGGAATCTGTGTCTGGGATCAGAGTCTGGGGTCAGTGTCTTGGCTAAGTGTCTGGTATCAGAGTCTGGGTTCAGTATCTGGGAGCAGAGTCTGGGGTCAGTGTCTTGAGTCAGTGTCTGGGATCAGACTCTGGGGTCAGTGTCGAGGATCAGATTCTGGGATCTGTGTCTGGGATCAGAGTCTGGGGTCAGTGTCTGGGATCAGAGTCTGGAGTCAGTGTCTGGGATCAGAGTCTGGGGTTAGTGTCTGGGACCAGAGTCTGGGGTCAGTGTCTGGGACCAGAGTCTGGGGTCAGTGTCTGGGATCAGAGGCTGGATCAGTGACTTGTGTCTGTATCTGGGATCAGAGACTGGGGTCAGTGTCTGGGATCAGAGTCTGGAATCAGTGCTTGGGATCAGAGTCTGGGGTCAGTGTCTGACATCATTGTCTTGGGTCAGGGTCTGGGATCAGAGTCTGGAGTCAGTGTCTTGGGTCAGAGTCTGGGATCAGAGTCTGGGGTCAGTGTCCTGGGTTAGAGTCTGGGGTCAGTGTCCTGGGTTAGAGTCTGGGGTCAGTGTCTGGGATCAGAGTCTGGGGTCAGTGTGTTGGGTCAGAGTCTTGGATCAGAGTATGGTGTCACTGTCTTGGTTCAGTGTCTGGGTTCAGAGACTGGAGTCAGTGTCTGGGATCAGAGTCTGGAGTCAGTGTCTTGGGTCAGTGTCAGGGATCAGAGTCTGGGGTCAGTGTCCGGGGTCTGTATCTTGAGTCAGAATTTGGAATCAGCGTCTGGGGTCAGTGTCCTGGGTCAGAGTGGGATCAGAGTCGGTGGTCAGTGTCTAGGGATCAGAGTCAGGGGTCTCTGTCTGGGATCAGAGTCTGGGGTCAGTATCTGGGATCAGAGTCTGGGGTCAGTATCTGGGATCAGAGTGGTCAGTGTCTTGGATCAGATTCTGGGGTCAGTGTCTGGGATCAGAGTCCGTGGTCTGTGTCTTGGGTCAGTGTCTGGGGTCAGTGTCTGGGAGCAGATTCTGGGGTCAGTGTCTGGGATCAGAGTCTGGAGTCAGTGTCTGGGATCAGAGTCTGGGGTCAGTGTCTTGGGATCAGAGTCTGGGGTCAGTGTCTTGGGATCAGAGTCTGGGGTCAGTGTCTGGGGCAGTGTCTGGGATCAGACTCGGGTATGAGAGTCTGGAGTCAGTGTCTTGGGTAGGTGTCTGAGATCAGAGTCTGGAGTCAGTGTCTTGGGATCAGAGTCAGGAGTCAGTGTTTTGGGTCAGTTTCTGGGATCAGAATCTGGGGTCAGTGTCTGGGATCAGAATCTGGGGTCAGAGTCTGGGATCAGTCTGAGTTCAGTGTCAGAGATCAGAGACTGGAGTCAGTGTCTGGGATCAGAGTCTGGAGTCAGTGTCTTAGGTCAGTGTCAGGGATCAGAGTCTGGGGTCAGTGTCCGGGGTCTGTATCTTGAGTCAGAATTTGGAATCAGCGTCTGGGGTCAGTGTCCTGGGTCAGAGTGGGATCAGAGTCTGTAGTCAGTGACTGGGAACAGAGTATGGGGTCAGTGTCTTGGGTCAGTGGCTGGGATCAGAGTCGGTGGTCAGTGTCTAGGGATCAGAGTCAGGGGTCACTGTCTGGGATCAGAGTCTGGGGTCAGTATCTGGGATCAGAGTCTGGGGTCAGTATCTGGGATCAGAGTGGTCAGTGTCTTGGATCAGATTCTGGGGTCAGTGTCTGGGATCAGAGTCTGGGGTCAGTGTCTTGGGTAGGTGTCTGGTATCAGAGTCTGGGTTCTGTGTCTGGAAGCAGAGTCTGGGGTCAGTGTCTGCGATCAGACTCTGGCGTCAGTATCTGGGATCAGAGTGGTCAGTGTCTTGGATCATATTCTGGGGTCAGTGTCTGGGATCAGAGTCCGGGGTCAGTGTCTGGGATTAGAGTCTGGGGTCAGAGTCTGGGATCAGTCTGAGTTCAGTGTCTGGGATCAGAGTCTGGAATCAGTGTTTGGGATCAGATTCTGGGATCAGAGTCTGGGGTCAATGTCTGGGATCAGAGTCTGGGGTCAATGTCTGGGATCAGAGTCTGGGGTCAGTGTCTGGGATCAGACTCTGCGGTCAGTGTCTGGGATCATAATCTGGGGTCAGACTGGGATCAGAGTCTGGGGTTAGTGTATGGGACCAGAGTCTGGGGTCAGTGTCTTGTGTCTGTATCTGGGATCAGAGACTGGGGTCAGTGTCTGGGAGCAGAGTCTGGAATCTGTGTCTGGGATCAGAGTCTGGGGTCAGTGTCTTGGCTAAGTGTCTGGTATCAGAGTCTGGGTTCAGTATCTGGGAGCAGAGTCTGGGGTCAGTGTCTTGAGTCAGTGTCTGGGATCAGACTCTGGAGTCAGTGTCTGGGATCAGATTCCGGGATCTGTGTCTGGGATCAGAGTCTGGGGTCAGTGTCTGGGATCAGAGACTGGAGTCAGTTTCTGGAATCAGAGTCTGGGGTTAGTGTCTGGGACCAGAGTCTGGGGTCAGTGTCTGGGATCAGAGTCTGGGGTCAGTGTCTGGGATCAGAGTCTGGATCAGTGACTTGTGTCTGTATCTGGGATCAGAGACTGGGGTCAGTGTCTGGGATCAGAGTCTGGAATCAGTGCTTGGGATCAGAGTCTGGGGTCTGTTTCTGGGTCAGTGTCTGACAACATTGTCTTGCGTCAGGGTCTGGGATCAGAGTCTGGAGTCAGTGTCTTGGGTCAGAGTCTGGGATCAGAGTCTGGGGTCAGTGTCCTGGGTTAGAGTCTGGGGTCAGTGTCCTGGGTTAGAGTCTGGGGTCAGTGTCTGGGATCAGAGTCTGGGGTCAGTGTCTGGGATCAGAGTCTGGGGTCAGTGTGTTGGGTCAGAGTCTTGGATCAGAGTATGGTGTCACTGTCTTGGTTCAGTGTCTGGGTTCAGAGACTGGAGTCAGTGTCTGGGTTCAGAGACTGGAGTCAGTGTCTGTGATCAGAGTCTGGAGTCAGTGTCAGGGATCAGAGTCTGGGGTCAGTGTCCGGGGTCTGTATCTTGAGTCAGAATTTGGAATCAGCGTCTGGGGTCAGTGTCCTGGGTCAGAGTGGGATCAGAGTCGGTGGTCAGTGTCTAGGGATCAGAGTCAGGGGTCTCTGTCTGGGATCAGAGTCTCGGGTCAGTATCTGGGATCAGAGTCTGGAGTCAGTGTCAGGGATCAGAGTCTGGGGTCAGTGTCCGGGGTCTGTATCTTGAGTCAGAATTTGGAATCAGCGTCTGGGGTCAGTGTCCTGGGTCAGAGTGGGATCAGAGTCGGTGGTCAGTGTCTAGGGATCAGAGTCAGGGGTCTCTGTCTGGGATCAGAGTCTGGGGTCAGTATCTGGGATCAGAGTCTGGGGTCAGTATCTGGGATCGGAGTCTGGGGTCAGTATCTGGGATCAGAGTCTGGGGTCAGTATCTGGGATCAGAGTGGTCAGTGTCTTGGATCAGATTCTGGGGTCAGTGTCTTGGGATCAGAGTCTGGGGTCAGTGTCTTGGGATCAGAGTCTGGGGTCAGTGTCTGGGGCAGTGTCTGGGATCAGACTCGGGTATGAGAGTCTGGGGTCAGTGTCTTGGGTAGGTGTCTGAGATCAGAGTCTGGAGTCAGTGTCTTGGGATCAGAGTCAGGAGTCAGTGTTTTGGGTCAGTTTCTGGGATCAGAATCTGGGGTCAGAGTCTGGGATCAGTCTGAGTTCAATGTCAGAGATCAGAGTCTGGGGTCAGTGTATGGGATCAGTGTATTGTGTCAGTGTCTGGGGTCAGTGTGTTGGGTCAGAGTCTTGGATCAGAGTATGGTGTCACTGTCTTGGTTCAGTGCCTGGGTTCAGAGACTGGAGTCAGTGTCTGGGATCAGAGTCTGGAGTCAGTGTCTTAGGTCAGTGTCAGGGATCAGAGTCTGGGGTCAGTGTCCGGGGTCTGTATCTTGAGTCAGAATTTGGAATCAGCGTCTGGGGTCAGTGTCCTGGGTCAGAGTGGGATCAGAGTCTGTGGTCAGTGACTGGGAACAGAGTATGGGGTCAGTGTCTTGGGTCAGTGGCTGGGATCAGAGTCGGTGGTCAGTGTCTAGGGATCAGAGTCAGGGTTCACTGTCTGGGATCAGAGTCTGGGGTCAGTGTCTGGGATCAGAGTCTGGGGTCAGTATCTGGGATCAGAGTCTGGTCAGTGTCTGGGATCAGACTCTGGAGTCAGAGTCTTGCGATCAGAGTCTGGGGTCAGCGTCTGAGATTAGAGTCTGGGGTCTGTGCCTGGGATCAGAGTCTGGGGTCAGTGTCTGGGATCAGACTCTGGAATCAGAGTCTGGTGTCAGTGCCTTGGGTCAGTGTCTGGGATCAGAGTCTGGGGTCAATGTCCCCAGACTATAACCCAGGCACTGACCGAAGACATTGACCCCAGACTCTTATCCCAGACACTGACCCAAGACTCTGATCCCATACACTGACCCCAGACTCTGATCCCTGACACTGGGGTCAGTGTCTGGGATCAGAGTCTGGAGTCAGTGTCTGGGATCAGAGTCTGGAGTCAGTGTCTGGGATCAGAGTCTGGAGTCAGTTTCTTAGGTCAGTGTCAGGGATCAGAGTCTGGGGTCAGTGTCCGGGGTCTGTATCTTCAGTCAGAATTTGGAATCAGCGTCTGGGGTCAGTGTCCTGGGTCAGAGTGTAATCAGAGTCTGTGGTCAGTGACTGGGAACAGAGTATGGGGTCAGTGTCTTGGGTCAGTGGCTGGGATCAGAGTCGGTGGTCAGTGTCTAGGGATCAGAGTCAGGGGTCACTGTCTGGGATCAGAGTCAGGGGTCACTGTCTGGGATCAGAGTCTGGGGTCAGTATCTGGGATCAGATTCTGGGGTCAGTATCTGGGATCAGAGTGGTCAGTGTCTGAGATTAGAGTCTGGGGTCTGTGCCTGGGATCAGAGTCTGGGGTCAGTGTCTGGGATCAGACTCTGGAATCAGAGTCTGGTGTCAGTGCCTTGGGTCAGTGTCTGGGATCAGAGTCTGGGGTCAGTGTCTGGGATCAGAGTCCGTGGTCAGTGTCTTGGGTCCATGTCTAGGATCAGAGTCTGGAGTCAGTGTCTCGGGATCAGAGTCTGGAGTCAGTGTCTGGGATCAGAGTCTGGGGTCAATGTCTTCGGTCAGTGCCTGGGTTATAGTCTGGGGACAGTGTCTGGGATCAGACTCTGGAGTCAGAGTCTTGCGATCAGAGTCTGGGGTCAGCGTCTGAGATTAGAGTCTGGGGTCTGTGCCTGGGATCAGAGTCTGGGGTCAGTGTCTGGGATCAGACTCTGGAATCAGAGTCTGGTGTCAGTGCCTTGGGTCAGTGTCTGGGATCAGAGTCTGGGGTCAATGTCCCCAGACTATAACCCAGGCACTGACCGAAGACATTGACCCCAGACTCTTATCCCAGACACTGACCCAAGACTCTGATCCCATACACTGACCCCAGACTCTGATCCCTGACACTGGGGTCAGTGTCTGGGATCAGAGTCTGGGGTCAGTGTCTGGGATCAGAGTCTGGGGTCAGTGTCTGGGATCAGAGTCTGGGGTCAGTGTCTGGGATCAGAGTCTGGGGTTAGTGTATGGGACCAGAGTCTGGGGTCAGTGTCTTGGGTTAGTGTCTGGGATCAGAGTCTGTGGTCACTGCCTGGGATCAGTGTCTGGGATCAGAGTCTGGGGTCAGTGTCTTGGGTCCATGTCTAGGATCAGAGTCTGGAGTCAGTGTCTCGGGATCAGAGTCTGGAGTCTGTGTCTGGGAGCAGAGTCTGGGATCTGCGTCTCGGATCAGAGTCTGGAATCAGTGTCTGGGATCAGAGTCTGGGGTCTAGAGTCTGGGGTTAGTGTATGGGACCAGAGTCTGGGGTCAGTGTCTTTAATCAGAGTCTGGGTCAGTGACTTGTGTCTGTATCTGGGATCAGAGTCTGGGTCAGTGACTTGTGTCTGTATCTGGGATCAGAGACTGGGGTCAGTGTCTTGGGTCAGTGTCTGGGATCAGAGTCCGGGGTCAGTGTCTGGGAGCAGATTCTGGCGTCAGTGTCTGGGATCAGAGACTGGAGTCAGTGTCTGGGGTCAGTGTCTTGGGATCAGAGTCTGGGGTCAGTGTCTGGGGATCAGAGTCTGGGGTCAGTGTCTGGGGCAGGGTCTGGGATCAGACTCGGGTATGAGAGTCTGGGGTCAGTGTCTTGGATCAGTGTCAGGGATCAGACTCTGGGGTCAGTGTCTTGGGTAGGTGTCTGAGATCAGAGTCTGGAGTCAGTGTCTTGGGATCAGAGTCAGGAGTCAGTGTTTTGGGTCAGAATCTGGGATCAGAATCTGGAGTCAGAGTCTGGGATCAGTCTGAGTTCAGTGTCAGAGATCAGAGTCTGGGGTCAGTGTTTGGGATCAGAGTCTGGTGTCTGTGTCTTGGGTCAGTGTCTGGGATCAGAGTCCGGGGTCAGTGTCTGGGAGCAGATTCTGGGGTCAGTGTCTGGGATCAGAGACTGGAGTCAGTGTCTGGGATCAGAGTCTGGGGTCAGTGTCTTGGGATCAGAGTCTGGGGTCAGTGTCTGGGATCAGACTCGGGTATGAGAGTCTGGGGTCAGTGTCTTGGATCAGTGTCAGGGATCAGACTCTGGGGTCAGTGTCTTGGGTAGGTGTCTGAGATCAGAGTCTGGAGTCAGTGTCTTGGGATCAGAGTCAGGAGTCAGTGTTTTGGGTCAGTTTCTGGGATCAGAATATGGAGTCAGAGTCTGGGATCAGTCTGAGTTCAGTGTCAGAGATCAGAGTCTGGGGTCAGTGTATGGGATCAGAGTCTGGGATCAGTGTCTAGGGTCAGAATCTTGGATCAGAGTATGGTGTCACTGTCTTGGTTCAGTGTCTGCGTTCAGAGACTGGAGTCAGTGTCTGGGATCAGAGTCTGGAGTCAGTGTCTTAGGTCAGTGTCAGGGATCAGAGTCTGGGGTCAGTGTCCGGGGTCTGAAGGAAGGGGAGGTGGGGTGGCGTTGCTGGTTAAAAAAGAGATTAACGCAATAGAAAGGAAGGACATAAGCCGGGAAGATGTGGAATCGATATGGGTAGAGCTGCGTAACACTAAGGGGCAGAAGACGCTGGTGGGAGTTGTGTACAGGCCACCTAACAGTAGTAGTGAGGTCGGAGATGGTATTAAACAGGAAATTAGAAATGTGTGCAATAAAGGAACAGCAGTTATAATGGGTGACTTCAATCTACATGTAGACTGGGTGAACCAAATTGGTAAAGGTGCTGAGGAAGAGGATTTCTTGGAATGTATGCGGGATGGTTTTTTTGAACCAACATGTCGAGGAACCGACTAGAGAGCAGGCTATTCTGGACTGGGTTTTGAGCAATGAGGAAGGGTTAATTAGCGATCTTGTCGTGAGAGGCCCCTTGGGTAAGAGTGACCATAATATGGTGGAATTCTTCATTAACATGGAGAGTGACGTAGTTAATTCAGAAACAAAGGTTCTGAACTTAAAGAGGGGTAACTTTGAAGGTATGAGTCGTGAATTAGCTAAGATAGACTGGCAAATGACACTTAAAGGATTGACGGTGGATATGCAATGGCAGGCATTTAAAGGTTGCATGGATGAACTACAACAATTGTTCATCCCAGTTTGGCAAAAGAATAAATCAAGGAAGGTAGTGCACCCGTGGCTGACAAGAGAAATTAGGGATAGTATCAATTCCAAAGAAGTAGCATACAAATTAGCCAGAGAAAGTGGCTCACCTGAGGACTGGGAGAAATTCAGAGTTCAGCAGAGGAGGACAAAGGGCTTAATTAGGAAGGGGAAAAAAGATTATGAGAGAAAACTGGCAGAGAACATAAAAGCGGACTGTAAAAGCTTTTATAGATATGTAAAAAGGAAAAGACTGATAAAGACAAATGTAGGTCCCCTGCAAACAGAAACAGGTGAATTGATTATGGGGAGCAAGGACATGGCAGACCAATTGAATAATTACTTTGGTTCTGTCTTCACTAAGGAGGACATACAGAATCTTCCAGAAATAGTAAGGGACAGAGGGTCCACTGAGATGGAGGAACTGAGCGAAATACATGTTAGTAGGGAAGTGGTGTTAGGTAAATTGAAGGGATTGAAGGCAGATAAATCCCCAGGGCCAGGTGGTCTGCATCCCAGAGTGCTTAAGGAAGTAGCCCAAGAAATAGTGGATGCATTAGTGATAATTTTTCAAAACTCGTTAGATTCTGGACTAGTTCCTGAGGATTGGAGGGTGGCTAATGTAACCACACTTTTTAAAAAAGGAGAGAGAGAGAAACCGGGGAATTATAGACCGGTTAGCCTAACGTCGGTGGTGGGGAAACTGCTGGAGTCAGTTATCAAGGATGTGATAACAGCACATTTGGAAAGCGGTGAAATGATCGGACAAAGTCAGCATGGATTTGTGAAAGGAAAATCATGTCTGACGAATCTCATAGAATTTTTTGAGGATGTAACTAGTAGAGTGGATAGGGGAGAACCAGTGGATGTGGTATATTTGGATTTTCAAAAGGCTTTTGACAAGGTCCCACACAGGAGATTAGTGTGCAAACTTAAAGCACATGGTATTGGGGGTAAGGTATTGGTGTGGGTGGAGAATTGGTTAGCAGACAGGAAGCAAAGAGTGGGAATAAACGGGACCTTTTCAGAATGGCAGGCGGTGACTAGTGGGGTACCGCAAGGCTCAGTGCTGGGACCCCAGTTGTTTACAATATATATTAATGACTTGGATGAGGGAAT
Source organism: Mobula hypostoma (assembly GCF_963921235.1). Taxonomy (NCBI): domain Eukaryota; kingdom Metazoa; phylum Chordata; class Chondrichthyes; order Myliobatiformes; family Myliobatidae; genus Mobula; species Mobula hypostoma. Next base: position 10,197 of record NW_026948133.1, read on the forward strand.
TAAATGCAGCATCTCCAAGTTCGCGGATGACACGAAGCTGGGTGGCAGTGTTAGCAGTGAGGAGGATGCTAAGAGGATGCAGGGTGACTTGGATAGGTTGGGTGAGTGGGCAAACTCATGGCAGATGCAATTTAATGTGGATAAATGTGAAGTTATCCACTTTGGTGGCAAAAATAGGAAAACAGATTATTATCTGAATGGTGGCCGATTAGGAAAAGGGGAGGTGCAACGAGACCTGGGTGTCATTATACACCAGTCATTGAAAGTGGGCATGCAGGTACAGCAGGCGGTGAAAAAGGCGAACGGTATGCTGGCATTTATAGCGAGAGGATTCGAGTACAGGAGCAGGGAGGTACTACTGCAGTTGTACAAGGCCTTGGTGAGACCACACCTGGAGTATTGTGTGCAGTTTTGGTCCCCTAATCTGAGGAAAGACATCTTTGCCATAGAGGGAGTACAAAGAAGGTTCACCAGATTGATTCCTGGGATGGCAGGTCTTTCATATGAAGAAAGACTGGATGAACTGGGCTTGTACTCGTTGGAATTTAGAAGATTGAGGGGGGATCTGATTGAAACGTATAAGATCCTAAAGGGATTGGACAGGCTAGATGCGGGAAGATTGTTCCCGATGTTGGGGAGGTCCAGAACGAGGGGTCACAGTTTGAGGATAGAGGGGAAGCCTTTTAGGACCGAGATTAGGAAAAAGTTCTTCACACAGAGAGTGGTGAATCTGTGGAATTCTCTGCCACAGCAAACTGTTGAGGCCAGTTCATTAGCTATGTTTAAAAGGAAGTTAGATATGGCCCTTGTGGCTACAGGGGTCAGGGGGTATGGAGGGAAGGCTGGGTTCTGAGTTGGATGATCAGCCATGATCATAATAAATGGCGGTGCAGGCTCGAAGGGCCGAATGGCCTACACCTGCACCTATTTTCTATGTTTCTATGTTTCTATGTCTGTATCTTGAGTCAGAATTTGGAATCAGCGTCTGGGGTCAGTGTCCTGGGTCAGAGTAGGATCAGAGTCTGTGGTCACTGCCTGGGATCAGTGTCTGGGATCAGAGTCTGGGGTCAGTGTCTGGGGCAGTGTCTGCGATCAGACTCGGGTATGAGAGTCTGGGGTCAGTGTCTTGGATCAGTGTCAGGGATCAGACTCTGGGGTCAGTGTCTTGGGTAGGTGTCTGAGATCAGAGTCTGGAGTCAGTGTCTTGGGATCAGAGTCTGGGGTCAGTGTTTTGGGTCAGTGTCTGGGATCAGAATCTGGGGTCAGAGTCTGGGATCAGAGTCTGGGGTCAGAGTCTGGGATCAGTCTGAGTTCAGTGTCAGAGATCAGAGTCTGGGGTCAGTGTATGGGATCAGAGTCTGGGATCAGTGTATTGGGTCAGTGTCTGGGGTCAGTGTGTTGGGTCAGAGTCTTGGATCAGAGTATGGTGTCACTGTCTTGGTTCAGTGTCTGGGTTCAGAGACTGGAGTCAGTGTCTGGGATCAGAGTCTGGAGTCAGTGTCTTGGGTCAGTGTCAGGGATCAGAGTCTGGGGTCAGTGTCCGGGGTCTGTATCTTGATTCAGAATTTGGAATCAGCGTCTGGGGTCAGTGTCTTGGGTCAGAGTGGGATCAGAGTCTGTGGTCAGTGACTGGGAACAGAGTCGGTGGTCAGTGTCTAGGGATCAGAGTCAGGGGTCACTGTCTGGGATCAGAGTCTGGGGTCAGTGTCTGGGAGCAGAGTCTGGGGTCAGTGTCTTGAGTCAGTGTCTGGGATCAGAGTCTGGGTCAGTGACTTGTGTCTGTATCTGGGATCAGAGACTGGGGTCAGTGTCTGGGATCAGAGTCTGGAATCTGTGTCTGGGATCAGAGTCTGGAGTCAGTGTCTTGGCTAAGGGTCTGGTATCAGAGTCTGGGTTCAGTATCTGGGAGCAGAGTCTGGGGTCAGTGTCTTGAGTCAGTGTCTGGGATCAGACTCTGGGGTCAGTGTCGAGGATCAGATTCTGGGATCTGTGTCGGGGATCAGAGTCTGGGGTCAGTGTCTGGGATCAGAGTCTGGAGTCAGTGTCTGGGATCAGAGTCTGGGGTTAGTGTCTGGGACCAGAGTCGGGGGTCAGTGTCTGGGATCAGAGGCTGGATCAGTGACTTGTGTCTGTATCTGGGATCAGACTCTGGAATCAGTGCTTGGGATCAGAGTCTGGGGTCAGTGTCTGACATCATTGTCTTGGGTCAGGGTCTGGGATCAGAGTCTGGAGTCAGTGTCTTGGGTCAGAGTCTGGGGTCAGTGTCTGGGATCAGAGTCTGGGGTCAGTGTGTTGGGTCAGAGTCTTGGATCAGAGTATGGTGTCACTGTCTTGGTTCAGTGTCTGGGTTCAGAGACTGGAGTCAGTGTCTGGGATCAGAGTCTGGAGTCAGTGTCTTGGGTCAGTGTCAGGGATCAGAGTCTGGGGTCAGTGTCCGGGGTCTGTATCTTGATTCAGAATTTGGAATCAGCGTCTGGGGTCAGTGTCTTGGGTCAGAGTGGGATCAGAGTCTGTGGTCAGTGACTGGGAACAGAGTCTGTGGTCAGTGTCTAGGGATCAGAGTCAGGGGTCACTGTCTGGGATCAGAGTCTGGGGTCAGTGTCTGGGATCAGAGTCTGGGGTCAGTGTCTGGGATCAGAGTCTGGGGTCAGTGTCTGGGATCAGAGTCTGGGGTCAGTATCTGGGATCAGAGTGGTCAGTGTCTTGGATCAGATTCTGGGGTCAGGTGCTGGGATCAGAGTCTGGGGTCAGTGTCTGGGATCAGAGTCTGGGGTCAGTGTCTTGGGTCAGAGTCTGGGATCAGAGTCTGGAGTCAGTGTCTTGGGTCAGAGTCTGGGATCAGAGTCTGGGGTCAGTGTCTTGGGTCAGTGTCTGGGATCAGAGTCTGGGGTCAGTGTCTGGGATCAGAGTCTGGGGTCAGTGTCTTGGGTCAGTGTCTGGGATCAGAGTCTGGGGTCAGTGTCTGGGATCAGAGTCTGGGGTCAGTGTCTGGGATCAGAGTCTGGGGTCAGTGTCTTGGTTCAGTGTCTGGGATCAGAGTCTGGGGTCAGTGTCTGGGATCAGAGTCTGGGGTCAGTGTCTTGGGGTCAGTGTCTGGGATCAGAGTCTGGGGTCAGTGTCTTGGGTCAGAGTCTGGGATCAGAGTCTGGAGTCAGTGTCTTGGGTCAGAGTCTGGGATCAGAGTCTGGGGTCAGTGTCGTGGGTTAGAGTCTGGGATCAGAGTCTGGCGTCAGTCTATTGAGTCAGTGTCTGGGATTAGACTCTGGGGTCAGTGTCTTGGGTCGGTGTCTGTGATCAGAGTTTGGGGTCAATGTGCTGGGTCAGAGTCTTGGATCAGAGTACGGTGTCACTGTCTTGGTTCAGTGTCTGGGTTCAGAGACTGGAGTCAGTGTCTGGGATCAGAGTCTGGCGTCAGTGTCTTGGATCAGTGTCAGGCATCACAGTCTGGGATCAGTGTCAGGGATCACAGTCTGGGGTCAGTGTCCGGGGTCTGTATCTTGAGTCAGAGATTGGAATCAGCGTCTGAGGTCAGTGTCTTGGGTCAGAGTCTGGGATCAGAGTCTGGGGTCAGTGCCTGGGATCAGAGTCTGGTGTCAGTGCCTGGGATCAGAGTCTGGGGTCAGTGTCTGAGGCAGTGTCTGGGATCAGAGTCTGGGATCAGAGTCTGGGGTCTGTGTCTTGGGTAAGTGTCTGGGATCAGAGTCTGTGGTCACTGCTTGGGATCAGAGTCTGTGGTCACTGTCTTGGGATCAGAGTCTGGGGTCAGTGCCTTGGGTCAGTGTCTGGGATCAGTGTCTGGGGTCAGTGTCTGGGATCAGAGTCTGGGGTCAGTGTCTGGTATCAGAGTCTGGGGTCAATGTCTTGGGTCATCGTCTTGGATCAGTCTCTGGTATCTGAGTCTGGGGTCAGTGTCTTGGGTCATTGTCTGGGATCAAAGTCTGGGGTCAGTGTCTTGGGTAAGAGTCTGGGGTCAGTGCCTTGGGTAAGTGTCTGGGGTCAGTGTCTGGGAGCAGATTCTGGGGTCCGTGTCTTGGGTCAGTGTCTGGGATCAGAGTCTGGGGTCAGTGTCTGGGACCAGAGTCTGGGGTCAGTGTCTGGGATAAGAGTCTGGGATCAGAGTCTGGGGTCAGTGTCTTGGGTCAGTGTCTGGGATCAGAGTCTGGGGTCAGTGTCTGGGATCAGAGTCTGGGGTCAGTGTCTGGGATCAGAGTCTGGGGTCAGTGTCTGGGATCAGAGTCTGGGATCTGTGTCTGGGATCAGAGTCTGGGGTCAGTGTCTGGGATCAGAGTCTGGAGTCAGTGTCTGGGATCAGAGTCTGGGGTCAGTGTCTGGGATCAGAGTCTGGGGTCAGTGTCTGGGATCAGAGTCTGGGGTCAGTGTCTGGGATCAGAGGCTGGATCAGTGACTTGTGTCTGTATCTGTGATCAGATACTGGGGTCAGTGTCTGGGATCAGAGTCTGGGGTCTGTGTCTGGGGTCAGTGTCTGACATCATTGTCTTGGGTCAGGGTCTGGGATCAGAGTCTGGAGTCAGTGTCTTGGGTCAGAGTCTGGGATCAGAGTCTGGGGTCAGTGTCCTGGGTTAGAGTCTGGGATCAGAGTCTGGGGTCAGTGTGTTGGGTCAGTGTCTGGGATCAGAGTCTGGGGTCAGTGTCTGGGATCAGAGTCTGGAGTCAGTGTCTGGGATCAGAGTCTGGGGTCAGTGTCTGGGATCAGAGTCTGGGGTCAGTGTCTGGGATCAGAGTCTGGGGTCAGTGTCTTGGGTCAGAGTCTGGGATCAGAGTCTGGAGTCAGTGTCTTGGGTCAGAGTCTGGGATCAGAGTCTGGCGTCAGTCTATTGAGTCAGTGTCTGGGATTAGACTCTGGGGTCAGTGTCTGGGATTAGACTCTGGGGTCAGTGTCTTGGGTCAGTGTCTGGGATCAGAGTCTGGGGTCAGTGTCTGGGGTCAGAGTCTTGGATCAGAGTATGGCGTCACTGTCTTGGGTCAGTGTCTGGGTTCAGAGTCTGGAGTCAGTGTCTGGGATCAGAGTCTGGAGTCAGTGTCTTGGGTCAGGGATCAGAGTCTGGGGTCAGTGTCTTGGGTCAGAGTCTGGGATCAGAGTCTGGAGTCAGTGTCTTGGGTCAGAGTCTGGGATCAGAGTCTGGGGTCAGTGTCCTGGGTTAGAGTCTGGGATCAGAGTCTGGCGTCAGTCTATTGAGTCAGTGTCTGGGATTAGACTCTGGGGTCAGTGTCTTGGGTCGGTGTCTGTGATCAGAGTTTGGGGTCAGTGTGCTGGGTCAGAGTCTTGGATCAGAGTACGGTGTCACTGTCTTGGTTCAGTGTCTGGGTTCAGAGACTGGAGTCAGTGTCTGGGATCAGAGTCTGGCGTCAGTGTCTTGGATCAGTGTCAGGCATCACAGTCTGGGATCAGTGTCAGGGATCACAGTCTGGGGTCAGTGTCCGGGGTCTGTATCTTGAGTCAGAGATTGGAATCAGCGTCTGAGGTCAGTGTCTTGGGTCAGAGTCTGGGATCAGAGTCTGGGGTCAGTGCCTGGGATCAGAGTCTGGTGTCAGTGCCTGGGATCAGAGTCTGGGGTCAGTGTCTGAGGCAGTGTCTGGGATCAGAGTCTGGGATCAGAGTCTGGGGTCTGTGTCTTGGGTAAGTGTCTGGGATCAGAGTCTGTGGTCACTGCTTGGGATCAGAGTCTGGGGTCAGAGTCTGGGGTCAGTGCCTTGGGTCAGTGTCTGGGATCAGAGTCTGGGGTCAGTGTCTGGGATCAGAGTCTGGGGTCAGAGTCTGGGGTCAGTGTCTGGGATCAGAGTCTGGGGTCAGTGTCTTGGGTCATTGTCTGGGATCAAAGTCTGGGGTCAGTGCCTTGGGTAAGTGTCTGGGGTCAGTGCCTTGGGTAAGTGTCTGGGGTCAGTGTCTGGGAGCAGATTCTGGGGTCCGTGTCTTGGGTCAGTGTCTGGGATCAGAGTCTGGGGTTTGTGTATGGGACCAGAGTCTGGGGTCAGTGTCTGGGATAAGAGTCTGGGATCAGAGTCTGGGGTCAGTGTCTTGGCTAAGTGTCTGGTATCAGAGTCTGGGTTCAGTATCTGGGAGCAGAGTCTGGGGTCAGTGTCTGGGATCAGACTCTGGGGTCAGTGTCTGGGATCAGATTCTGGGATCTGTCTCTGGGATCAGAGTCTGGGGTCAGTGTCTGGGATCAGAGTCTGGAGTCAGTGTCTGGGATCAGAGTCTGGGGTCAGTGTCTGGGACCAGAGTCTGGGGTCAGTGTCTGGGATCAGAGTCTGGGGTCAGTGTCTGGGATCAGAGGCTGGATCAGTGACTTGTGTCTGTATCTGTGATCAGATACTGGGGTCAGTGTCTGGGATCAGAGTCTGGGGTCTGTGTCTTGGGTCAGTGTCTGACATCATTGTCTTGGGTCAGGGTCTGGGATCAGAGTCTGGAGTCAGTGTCTTGGGTCAGAGTCTGGGATCAGAGTCTGGGGTCAGTGTCCTGGGTTAGAGTCTGGGATCAGAGTCTGGGGTCAGTGTCTTGGGTCAGTGTCTGGGATCAGAGTCTGGGGTCAGTGTCTTGGGTCAGAGTCTGGGATCAGAGTCTGGGGTCAGTGTCTTGGGTCAGAGTCTGGGATCAGAGTCTGGGGTCAGTGTCTTGGGTCAGTGTCTGGGATCAGAGTCTGGGGTCAGTGTCTGGGATCAGAGTCTGGGGTCAGTGTCTGGGATCAGAGTCTGGGGTCAGTGTCTTGGGTCAGTGTCTGGGATCAGAGTCTGGGGTCAGTGTCCTGGGTCAGAGTCTGGGATCAGAGTCTGGGGTCAGTGTCTTGGGTCAGTGTCTGGGATCAGAGTCTGGGGTCAGTGTGTTGGGTCAGAGTCTTGGATCAGAGTCTGGGGTCAGTGTCTGGGGTCAGTGTGTTGGGTCAGAGTCTTGGATCAGAGTATGGTGTCACTGTCTTGGTTCAGTGTCTGGGTTCAGAGACTGGAGTCAGTGTCTGGGATCAGAGTCTGGAGTCAGTGTCTGGGATCAGAGTCTGGAGTCAGTGTCTTGGGTCAGTGTCAGGGATCACAGTCTGGGGTCAGTGTCAGGGATCACAGTCTGGGGTCAGTGTCCGGGGTCTGTATCTTGAGTCAGAGTTTGGAATCAGCGTCTGAGGTCAGTGTCTTGGGTCAGAGTCTGGGATCAGAGTCTGTGGTCAGTGACGGGAACAGAGAATGGGGCCAGTGTCTTGGGTCAGTGTATGGGATCAGAGTCGGTGGTCAGTGTCTAGGGATGAGAGTCAGGGGTCACTGTCTGGGATCAGAGTCTGGGGTCAGTGTCTTGGATCAGATTCTGGGGTCAGTGTCTGGGATCAGAGTCCGTGGTCAGTGTCTTGGGTCCATGTCTAGGATCAGAGTCTGGAGTCAGTGTCTCGGGATCAGAGTCTGGAGTCAGTGTCTTGGGATCAGAGTCTGGAGTCTGTGTCTGGGAGCAGAGTCAGGGGTCTGTGTCCTGAGTCAGTGTCTGGGATCAGAGTCTGGAGTCAGTGTCTGGGATCAGAGTCTGAGGTTAGTGTATGGGACCAGAGTCTGGGGTCAGTGTTTGGGATCAGAGTCTGGGATCAGAGTCTGGGTCAGTGTCTTGGGTCAGTGTCTGGGATCAGAGTCTGGAATCTGTGTCTGGGATCAGAGTCTGGGGTCAGTGTCTTGGCTAAGTGTCTGGTATCAGAGTCTGGGTACAGTGTCTGGGAGCAGAGTCTGGGGTCAGTGTCTGGGAGCAGAGTCTGGGGTCAGTGTCTTGAGTCAGTGTCTGGGATCAGAGTCTGGGGTCAGTGTCTGGGATCAGAGTCTGGGGTCAGTGTCTGGGATCAGAGTCTGGGGTCAGTGTCTGGGATCAGAGTCTGGAGTCAGTGTCTGGGATCAGAGTCTGGGGTCAGTGTCTGGGATCAGAGTCTGGGGTCAGTGTCTGGGATCAGAGTCTGGGATCAGAGTCTGGATCAGTGACTTGTGTCTGTATCTGGGATCAGAGACTGGGGTCAGTGTCTGGGATCAGAGTCTGGAATCAGTGCTTGGGATCAGAGTCTGGGGTCAGTGTCTGACATCATTGTCTTGGGTCAGGGTCTGGGATCAGAGTCTGGAGTCAGTGTCTTGGGTCAGAGTCTGGGATCAGAGTCTGGGGTCAGTGTCCTGGGTTAGAGTCTGGGATCAGAGTCTGGGGTCAGTGTGTTGGGTCAGAGTCTTGGATCAGAGTATGGTGTCACTGTCTTGGTTCAGTGTCTGGGTTCAGAGACTGGAGTCAGTGTCTGGGATCAGAGTCTGGAGTCAGTGTCTTGGGTCAGTGTCAGGGATCAGAGTCTGGGGTCAGTGTCCGGGGTCTGTATCTTGATTCAGAATTTGGAATCAGCGTCTGGGGTCAGTGACTGGGAACAGAGTCGGTGGTCAGTGTCTGGGATCAGAGTCTGGGGTCAGTGTCTGGGATCAGAGTCTGGGGTCAGTGTCTGGGAGCAGAGTCTGGGGTCAGTGTCTGGGAGCAGAGTCTGGGGTCAGTGTCTTGAGTCAGTGTCTGGGATCAGAGTCTGGTGTCAGTGTCTGGGATCAGAGTCTGGGTCAGTGACTTGTGTCTGTATCTGGGATCAGAGACTGGGGTCAGTGTCTGGGATCAGAGTCTGGAATCTGTGTCTGGGATCAGAGTCTGGGGTCAGTGTCTTGGCTAAGTGTCTGGGATCAGAGTCTGGGGTCAGTGTCTGGGAGCAGAGTCTGGGGTCAGTGTCTTGAGTCAGTGTCTGGGATCAGACTCTGGGGTCAGTGTCGAGGATCAGATTCTGGGATCTGTGTCTGGGATCAGAGTCTGGGGTCAGTGTCTGGGATCAGAGTCTGGAGTCAGTGTCTGGGATCAGAGTCTGGGGTTAGTGTCTGGGACCAGAGTCTGGGGTCAGTGTCTGGGATCAGAGGCTGGATCAGTGACTTGTGTCTGTATCTGGGATCAGAGACTGGGGTCAGTGTCTGGGATCAGACTCTGGAATCAGTGCTTGGGATCAGAGTCTGGGGTCAGTGTCTGACATCATTGTCTTGGGTCAGGGTCTGGGATCAGAGTCTGGGTCAGTGACATGTGTCTGTATCTGGGATCAGAGACTGGGGTCAGTGTCTGGGATCAGAGTCTATAATCTGTGTCTGGGGTCAGTGTCTTGGGTCAGTGTCTGGGATCAGAGTCTGGGGTCAGTGTCTGGGATCAGAGTCTGGGGTCAGTGTCTTGAGTCAGTGTCTGGGATCAGACTCTGGGGTCAGTGTCGTGGATCAGATTCTGGGATCTGTGTCTGGGATCAGAGTCTGGGGTCAGTGTCTGGGATCAGAGTCTGGAGTCAGTGTCTGGGATCAGAGTCTGGGGTTAGTGTCTGGGACCAGAGTCTGGGGTCAGTGTCTGGGATCAGAGTCTGGGATCAGAGTCTGGATCAGTGACTTGTGTCTGTATCTGGGATCAGAGACTGGGGTCAGTGTCTGGGATCAGAGTCTGGAATCAGTGCTTGGGATCAGAGTCTGGGGTCAGTGTCTGGGATCAGAGTCTTGGGTCAGTGTCTGGGATCAGAGTCTGGGGTCAGTGTCCTGGGTTAGAGTCTGGGATCAGAGTCTGGGGTCAGTGTGTTGGGTCAGAGTCTTGGATCAGAGTATGGTGTCACTGTCTTGGTTCAGTGTCTGGGTTCAGAGACTGGAGTCAGTGTCTGGGATCAGAGTCTGGAGTCAGTGTCTTGGGTCAGTGTCAGGGATCACAGTCTGGGGTCAGTGTCTAGGGATGAGAGTCAGGGGTCACTTTCTGGGATCAGAGTCTGGGGTCAGTATCTGGGATCAGAGTGGTCAGTGTCTTGGATCAGATTCTGGGGTCAGGCGCTGGGATCAGAGTCTGGGGTCAGTGTCTGGGATCAGAGTCTGGGGTCAGTGTCTTGGGTCCGTGTCTAGGATCAGAGTCTGGAGTCAGTGACTTGGGATCAGAGTCTGGAGTCAGTGTCTGGGATCAGAGTCTGGAGTCAGAGTCTGGAGTCAGTGTCTGGGAGCAGAGTCTGGGGTCAGTGTCTTGGGTCAGTGTCTGGGATCAGAGTCTGGGGTCAGTGTCTTGGGTCAGTGTCTGGGATCAGAGTCTGGGGTCAGTGTCTGGGATCAGAGTCTGGGGTCAGTGTCTGGGATCAGAGTCTGGGGTCAGTGTCTGGGATCAGAGTCTGGGGTCAGTGTCTGGGATCAGAGTCTGGGTCAGTGACTTGTGTCTGTATCTGGGATCAGAGACTGGGGTCAGTGTCTGGGATCAGAGTCTGGGGTCAGTGTCTGGGATCAGAGTCTGGGGTCAGTGTCTTGGGTCAGTGTCTGGGATCAGAGTCTGGGTCAGTGACTTGTGTCTGTATCTGGGATCAGAGACTGGGGTCAGTGTCTGGGATCAGAGTCTGGGGTCAGTGTCTGGGATCAGAGTCTGCAATCAGTGTTTGGGATCAGAGTCTGGGGTCTGTGTCTTGGGTCAGTGTCTGGGATCAGAGTCTGAGGTCATTGTCTGGGATCAGAGTCTGGGGTCAGTGTCTGGGATCAGATTCTGGGGTCAGTGTCTGGGATCAGAGTCTGGGGTCAGTGTCTGGGATCAGAGTCTGGTATCAGTGTCTTGGGTCAGAGTCTGGAGTCAGTGTCTTGGGTCAGAGTCTGGGGTCAGTGTCCTGGGTTAGAGTCTGGGATCAGAGTCTGGCGTCAGTCTATTGAGTCAGTGTCTGGGATCAGAGTCTGGTGTCACTGTCTTGGTTCAGTGTCTGGGTTCAGAGACTGGAGTCAGTGTCTGGGATCAGAGTCTGGAGTCAGTGTCTTGGGTCAGTGTCAGGGATCACAGTCTGGGGTCAGTGTCAGGGATCACAGTCTGGGGTCAGTGTCCGGGGTCTGTATCTTGAGTCAGAGTTTGGAATCAGCGTCTGAGGTCAGTGTCTTGGGTCAGAGTCTGGGATCAGAGTCTGTGGTCAGTGACGGGAACAGAGAATGGGGCCAGTGTCTTGGGTCAGTGTATGGGATCAGAGTCTGTGGTCAGTGTCCGGGGGCAGTGTCTGGGATCAGACTCTGGAATCAGAATCTGGGGTCAGGGTCTTGGGTCAGTGTCTGGGATCTGAGTCTGGGGTCAGTGTCTGGGATCGGAGTCTGGGGTCAGTGTCTGGGATCAGATTCTGGGGTCAGTGTCTGCGATCAGAGTCTGGGATCAGAGTCTGGGGTCAGTGACCTGAGTTAGAGTCTGGGGTCAGTGTATTGGGTCAGTGCCTGGGATCAGAGTCTGGCATCATTGTCTTGTGTCAGGGTCTGGGATCAGAGTCTGGAGTCAGTGTCTTGGGTCAGAGTCTGCGATCAGAGTCTGGAGTCAGAGTCTGGGGTCAGTGTCCTGGGTTAGAGTCTGGGATCAGAGTATGGTGTCACTGTCTTGGTTCAGTGTCTGGGTTCAGAGACTGGAGTCAGTGTCTGGGATCAGAGTCTGGGGTCAGTGTCTTGGGTCAGTGTCTGGGATCAGAGTCTGGGGTCAGTGTCTGGGATCAGAGTCTGGGGTCAGTGTCTGGGATCAGAGTCTGGGGTCAGTGTCTGGGATCAGAGTCTGGGGTCAGTGTCTGGGATTAGAGTCTGGGATCAGAGTCTGGGGTCAGTGTCTGGGATCAGAGTCTGGGGTCAGTGTCTGGGATCAGAGTCTGGTTCAGTGACTTGTCTAAGTGCCTGGTATCAGAGTCTGGGGTCCGTGTCTTGAGTCAGTGTCTGGGATCAGACTCTGGGGTCAGTGTCGGGGAACAGATTCTGGGATCTGTGTCTGGCATCAGTGTCTGGGATCAGAGTCTGGAGTCAGTGTCTGGGTCAGTGACTTGTGTCTGTATCTGGGATCAGAGACTGGGGTCAGTGTCTGGGATCAGAGTCTGGAATCAGTGTTTGGGATCAGAGTCTGGGGTCTGTGTCTTGGGTGAGTGTCTGGGATCAGAGTCTGGGGTCAGTGTCTGGGATCAGAGTCTGGGGTCAGTGTCTGGGATCAGAGTCTGGGGTCAGTGTCTGGGATCAGAGTCTGGGGTCAGTGTCTTGGGATCAGAGACTGGGGTCAGTGTCTGGGGCAGTGTCTGGGATCAGACTCTGGTTTGAGAGTCTGGGGTCAGTGTCTGGGATCAGAGTCTGGGGTCAGTGTCTGGGATCAGAGTCTGGGGTCAGTGTCTTGGTGAAGTGTCTGGGATCAGAGTCTGGGGTCAGTGTCTGGGATCAGAGTCTGGGGTCAGTGTCTTGGGTCAGTGTCTGGGATCAGAGTCTGGGGTCAGTGTCTGGGATCAGAGTCTGGGGTCAGTGTCTGGGATCAGAGTCTGGGGTCAGTGTCTGGGATCAGAGTCTGGAGTCAGTGTCTTGGGTCAGTGTCTGGGATCAGAGTCTGGGATCAGTGTAATGGGTCAGTGTCTTGGATCAGAGTCTGGGGTCAGTGTCTTGGGTAAGTGTCTGGGGTCAGTGCCTGGGATCAGAGTCTGGGGTCAGTGCCTGGGGCAGTGTCTGGGATCAGACTCTGGGATCAGAGTCTGTGGTCAGTGTTTAGGATCAGAGTCTGGAGTCAGTGTCTTGGGTCAGTGTCTAGGATCAGAGTTTGGAGTCACTGTCTTGGGTCAGTGTCTGGGATCAGAGTCTGGGGTCAGTGTCTGGGATCAGAGTCTGGGGTCAGTGTCTGGGATCAGAGTCTGGGGTCAGTGTCTGGGATCAGAGTCTGGGGTCAGTGTCTGGGATCAGAGTCTGGGGTCAGTGTCTGGGATCAGAGTCTGGGATCAGAGTCTGGGGTCAGTGTCTTGGGTCAGTGTCTGGGATCAGAGTCTGGGGTCAGTGTCTTGGGTCAGTGTCTGGGATCAGAGTCTGGGGTCAGTGTCTGGGATCAGAGTCTGGGGTCAGTGTCTGGGGCAGTGTCTGGGATCAGAGTCTGGGATCAGAGTCTGGGGTCAGTGTCAGGGATCAGAGTCTGGGGTCAGTGTCTGGGATCAGTGTCTTGGGTCAGTGTCTGGAGTCAGGGTCTGGGGTCAGTGTCTGGGATCAGAGTCTGGGGTCAGTGTCTGGGATCAGAGTCTGGGGTCAGTGTCTTGGGTCAATGTATGGGATCAGAATCGGTGGTCAGTGTATGGGATCAGAATCGGTGGTCAGTGTATGGGATCAGAATCGGTGGTCAGTGTCTGGGATCAGAGTCTGGGTCAGTGACTTGTGTCTGTATCTGGGATCAGAGACTGGGGTCAGTGTCTGGGATCAGAGTCTGGTATCAGTGTCTGGGATCAGAGTCTGGGGTCAGTGTCTTGGCTAAGTGTCTGGTATCAGAGTCTGGGTTCAGTGTCTGGGAGCAGAGTCTGGGGTCAGTGTCTTGAGTCAGTGTCTGGGATCAGACTCTGGGGTCAGTGTCTGGGATCAGATTCTGGGATCTGTGTCTGGGATCAGAGTCTGGGGTCAGTGTCTGGGATCAGAGTCTGGAGTCAGTGTCTGGGATCAGAGTCTGGGGTCAGTGTCTGGGATCAGAGTCTGGGGTCAGTGTCTGGGATCAGAGTCTGGGGTCAGTGTCTTGGGTCAGTGTCTGGGATCAGAGTCTGGGGTCAGTGTCTGGGATCAGAGTCTGGAGTCAGTGTCTGGGATCAGAGTCTGGGGTCAGTGTCTGGGATCAGAGTCTGGGATCAGAGTCTGGGGTCAGTGTCTGGGATCAGAGTCTGGGGTCAGTGTCTGGGATCAGAGTCTGGGGTCAGTGTCTGGGGTCAGTGTCTGGGATCAGAGTCTGTGGTCAGTGTCCGGGGTCTGTATCTTGAGTCAGAGTTTGGAATCAGAGTCTGGGGTCAGTGTCTTGGGTCAGAGTGTGGGATCAGAGTCTGTGGACAGTGTCCGGGAACAGATTCTGGGGTCAGTGTGTTCTGGGATCAGAGTCTGGGGTCAGTGTCTTGGGTCAGTGTCTGGGATTAGAGTCTGGGGTCAGTGTCTGGGATCAGAGTCTGGAGTCAGTGTCTGGGATCAGAGTCTGGGGTCAGTGTCTGGGATCAGAGTCTGGGGTCAGTGTCTTGGGTCAGTGTCTGGGATCAGAGTCTGGGGTCAGTGTCTTGGGTCAGTGTCTGGGATCAGAGTCTGGGGTCAGTGTCTGGGATCAGAGTCTGGGGTCAGTGTCTGGGGTCAGTGTCTGGGGTCAGAGTCTGGGATCAGAGTCTGGGGTCAGTGTCTTGGGTCAGTGTCTGGGATCAGAGTCTGGGGTCAGTGTCTTGGGTCAGTGTCTGGGATCAGAGTCTGGGGTCAGTGTCTGGGATCAGAGTCTGGGGTCAGTGTCTTGGGTCAGTGTCTGGGATCAGAGTCTGGGGTCAGTGTCTGGGATCAGAGTCTGGAATCAGTGTCTGGGATCAGAGTCTGGAGTCAGTGTCTGGGATCAGAGTCTGGGGTTAGGGTCTGGGACCAGAGTCTGGGGTCAGTGCCTGGGATCAGAGTCTGGGGTCAGTGTCTGGGGCAGTGTCTGGGATCAGACTCTGGTATCAGAGTCTGGGGTCAGTGTCTTGGGTCATTGTCTGGGATCAAAGTCTGGGGTTAGTGTCTTGGGTAAGTGTCTGGGATCAGAGTCTGGGGTCAGTGTCTGGGATCAAGAGTCTGGGATCAGAGTCTCGGGGCAGTGTCTTGGGACAGTGTCTGGGATCAGAGTCTGGGGTCAGTGTCTGGGATCAGAGTCTGGGGTCAGTGTCTGGGATCAGAGTCTGGAGTCAGTGTCTGGGATCAGAGTCTGGGGTCAGTGTCTGGGATCAGAGTCTGGGGTCAGTGTCTGGGATCAGAGTCTGGGGTCAGAGTCTTGGGTCAGTGTCTGGGATCAGAGTCTGAGGTCAGTGTCTTGGGTCAGTGTCTGGGATCAGAGTCTGGGGTCAGTGTCTGGGATCAGAGTCTGGGGTCAGTGTCTGGGATCAGAGTCTGGGATCAGAGTCTGGGGTCAGTGTCTTGGGTCAGTGTCTGGGATCAGAGTCTGGGGTCAGTGTCTTGGGTCAGTGTCTGGGATCAGAGTCTGGGGTCAGTGTCTGGGATCAGAGTCTGGGGTCAGTGTCTTGGGTCAGTGTCTGGGATCAGAGTCTGGGGTCAGTGTCTGGGATCAGAGTCTGGGGTCAGTGTCTGGGATCAGAGTCTGGGGTCAGTGTCTGGGATCAGAGTCTGGGGTCAGTGTCTGGGATCAGAGTCTGGGGTCAGTGTCTTGGGTCAGTGTCTGGGATCAGAGTCTGGGGTCAGTGTCTTGGGTCAGTGTCTGGGATCAGAGTCTGGAGTCAGTGTCTGGGATCAGAGTCTGGGGTCAGTGTCTTGGGTCAGAGTCTGGGATCAGAGTCTGGGGTCAGTGTCTTGGGACAGTGTCTGGGATCAGAGTCTGGGATTAGAGTCTGGGTCAGTGTCTGGGATCAGAGTCTGGGGTCAGTGTCTGGGGTCAGAGTCTGGGATCAGAGTCTGGGGTCAGAGTCTGGGGTCAGTGTCTTGGGTCAGAGTCTGGGATCAGAGTCTGGAGTCAGTGTCTTGGGTCAGAGTCTGGGATCAGAGTCTGGGATCAGAGTCTGGGGTCAGTGTCCTGGGGTCGGTGTCTGGGATCAGAGTCTGGGGTCAGTGTATTGGGTCAGTGTCTTGGGTCGGTGTCTGTGATCAGAGTCTGGGGTCAGTGTGCTGGGTCAGAGTCTTGGATCAGAGTATGGTGTCACTGTCTTGGTTCAGTGTCTGGGTTCAGAGACTGGAGTCAGTGTCTGGGATCAGAGTCTGGAGTCAGTGTCTTGGGTCAGTGTCAGGGATCAGAGTCTGGGGTCAGTGTCTGGGATCAGAGTCTGGGGTCAGTGTCTGGGATCAGAGTCTGGGGTTAATGTCTGGGATCAGAGTCTGGGGGCAGTGTCTTGGGACAGTGTCTGGGATCAGAGTCTGGCATCACTGTCTTGGGTCAGTGTCTGGGATCAGAGTCAGGAGTCAGTATCTGGGATCAGAGTCTGGGGTCAGTGTCTGGGGCAGTGTCTGGGATCAGACTCTGGTATCAGAGTCTGGGGTCAGTGTCTTGGGTCAGTGTCTGGGATCAGAGTCTGGGGTCAGTGTCTTGGGTCAGTGTCTGGGATCAGAGTCTGGGGTCAGTGTCTGGGATCAGAGTCTGGGGTCAGTGTCTTGGGTCAGTGTCTGGGATCAGAGTCTGGGGTCAGTGTCTGGGATCAGAGTCTGGAATCAGTGTCTGGGATCAGAGTCTGGGGTCAGTGTCTGGGATCAGAGTCTGGGGTCAGTGTCTGGGATCAGAGTCTGGGGTCAGTGTCTGGGATCAGAGTCTGGGGTCAGTGTCTGAGGTCAGTGTCTGGGATCAGAGTCTGGTATCAGAGTCTGGGGTCAGTGTCTTGGGTCATTGTCTGGGATCAAAGTCTGGGGTTAGTGTCTTGGGTAAGTGTCTGGGACCAGAGTCTGGGGTCAGTGTCTGGGATCAGAGTCTGGCATCAGTGTCTTGGGTCGGTGTCTGGGATCAGAGGATGGTGTCAGAGTCTGGAATCAGTGTCAGGGATCAGAGTCTGGAATCAGTGTCTGGGATCAGAGTCTGGAGTCAGTGTCTGGGATCAGAGTCTGGGGTCAGTGTCTGGGATCAGAGTCTGGGGTCAGTGTCTGGGATCAGAGTCTGGGGTCAGAGTCTTGGGTCAGTGTCTGGGATCAGAGTCTGGAGTCAGTGTCTTGGGTCAGTGTCTGGGATCAGAGTCTGGGGTCAGTGTCTGGGATCAGAGTCTGGGGTCAGTGTCTGGGATCAGAGTCTGGTATCAGAGTCTGGGGTCAGTGTCTTGGGACAGTGTCTGGGATCAGAGTCTGGGGTCAGTGTCTTGGGTCAGTGTCTGGGATCAGAGTCTGGGGTCAGTGTCTGGGATCAGAGTCTGGGGTCAGTGTCTTGGGTCAGTGTCTGGGATCAGAGTCTGGGGTCAGTGTCTGGGATCAGAGTCTGGGGTCAGTGTCTGGGATCAGAGTCTGGGGTCAGTGTCTGGGATCAGAGTCTGGGGTCAGAGTCTGGGATCAGTCTGAGTTCAGTGTCTGGGATCAGAGTCTAGGGTCAGTGTCTGGGATCAGAGTCTGGGGTCAGTGTATGGGATCAGAGTCTGGGATCAGAGTCTGGGCATCAGTATCTGGGATCAGAGTCTGGGGTCAATGTCTTTGGTCAGTGTCTGGGTTCAGATTCTGGGGTCAGTGTCTGGGATCAGAGACTGTAGTCAGAGTCTTGGGTCAGAGTCTGGGGTTGGTGTCTGGGATCAGAGTCTGGGGTCAGAGTCTGGGGTCAGTGTCTGGGATCAGAGTCTGGGGTCAGTGTCTTGGGTCAGTGTCTGGGATCAGAGTCTGGGGTCAGTGTCTGGGATCAGAGTCTGGGGTCAGTGTCTGGGGTCAGTGTCTGGGATCAGAGTCTGGGATCAGAGTCTGGGGTCAGTGTCTTGGGTCAGTGTCTGGGATCAGAGTCTGGGGTCAGTGTCTTGGGTCAGTGTCTGGGATCAGAGTCTGGGGTCAGTGTCTTGGGTCAGTGTCTGGGATCAGAGTCTGGGGTCAGTGTCTGGGATCAGAGTCTGGGGTCAGTGTCTTGGGTCAGTGTCTGGGATCAGAGTCTGGGGTCAGTGTCTGGGATCAGAGTCTGGAATCAGTGTCTGGGATCAGAGTCTGGGGTCAGTGTCTGGGATCAGAGTCTGGGGTCAGTGTCTGGGATCAGAGTCTGGGGTCAGTGTCTGGGGTCAGTGTCTTGGGTCAGTGTCTGGGATCAGAGTCTGGGGTCAGTGTCTGGGGTCAGTGTCTGGGATCAGAGTCTGGGGTCAGTGTCTGGGATCAGAGTCTGGGGTCAGTGTCTGGGATCAGACTCTGGTATCAGAGTCTGGGGTCAGTGTCTTGGGTCAGTGTCTGGGATCAGAGTCTGGGGTCAGTGTCTTGGGTCAGTGTCTGGGATCAGAGTCTGGGGTCAGTGTCTGGGATCAGAGTCTGGGGTCAGTGTCTTGGGTCAGTGTCTGGGATCAGAGTCTGGGGTCAGTGTCTGGGATCAGAGTCTGGGGTCAGTGTCTGGGATCAGAGTCTGGGGTCAGTGTCTGGGATCAGTGTCTGGGATCAGAGTCTGGAGTCAGTGTCTTGGGTCAGTGTCTGGGATCAGAGTCTGGGGTCAGTGTCTTGGGTCAGTGTCTGGGATTAGAGTCTGGGAGTCAGAGTCTGGGATCAGTGTCTGGGATCAGAGTCTGGGATCAGAGTCTGGGGTCAGTGTCTGGGATCAGAGTCTGGGGTCAGTGTCTGGGATCAGAGTCTGGGGTCAGTGTCTGGGATCAGAGTCTGGGGTCAGTGTCTGGGATCAGTGTCTGGGATCAGAGTCTGGGGTCAGTGTCTGGGATCAGAGTCTGGGGTCAGTGTCTTGGGTCAGTGTCTGGGATCAGAGTCTGGAGTCAGTGTCTTGGGTCAGAGTCTGCGATCAGAGTCTGTGGTCAGAGTCTGGGGTCAGTGTCCTGGGAGTCAGTGTCTGGGATCAGAGTCTGGGGTCTGTGTCTGGGATCAGAGTCTGGAGTCAGTGTCTGGGATCAGAGTCTGGGGTCAGTGTGTTGGGTCAGAGTCTTGGATCAGAGTATGGCGTCACTGTCTTGGTTCAGTGTCTGGGTTCAGAGACTGGAGTCAGTGTCTGGGATCAGAGTCTGGAGTCAGTGTCTTGGGTCAGTGTCAGGGATCAGAGTCTGGGGTCAGTGTCTGGGATCAGAGTCTGGGGTCAGTGTCTGGGATCAGAGTCTGGGGTCAGTGTCTGGGATCAGAGTCTGGGGTCAGTGTCTTGGGTCAGAGTCTGGGATCAGAGTCTGGGGTCAGTGTCTTGGGTCAGTGTCTGGGATCAGAGTCTGGGGTCAGTGTCTGGGATCAGAGTCTGGGGTCAGTGTATGGGATCAGAGTCTGGGATCAGAGTCTGGGATCAGAGTCTTGGGTCAGTGTCTGGGATCAGAGTCTTGGGTCAGTGTCTGGGATCAGAGTCTGGGATCAGAGTCTGGGGTCAGTGTCTGGGATTAGAGTCTGGGGTCAGTGCCGGGGATCAGAGTCTGGGGGCAGTGTCTTGGGACAGTGTCTGGGATTAGAGTCTGGGGTCAGTGTCTGAGATCAGAGTCTGGAGTCAGTGTCTGTGATCAGAGTCTGGGGTTAGTGTCTGGGATCAGAGTCTGGGGTCAGTGTCTGGGATCAGAGTCTGGGGTCAGTGTCTGGGATCAGAGTCTGGGGTCAGTGTCTGGGGTCAGTGTCTGGGATCAGAGTCTGGGATCAGAGTCTGGGGTCAGTGTCTTGGGTCAGTGTCTGGGATCAGAGTCTGGGGTCAGTGTCTTGGGTCAGTGTCTGGGATCAGAGTCTGGGGTCAGTGTCTGGGATCAGAGTCTGGGGTCAGTGTCTTGGGTCAGTGTCTGGGATCAGAGTCTGGGGTCAGTGTCTGGGATCAGAGTCTGGGATCAGTGTCTGGGATCAGAGTCTGGGGTCAGTGTCTGGGATCAGAGTCTGGGGTCAGTGTCTGGGATCAGAGTCTGGGGTCAGAGTCTGGGATCAGTGTCTGGGGTCAGAGTCTTGGGTCAGTGTCTGGGATCAGAGTCTGGGGTCAGTGTCTGGGGTCAGTGTCTGGGATCAGAGTCTGGAGTCAGTGTCTGGGATCAGAGTCTGGGGTTAGTGTCTGGGACCAGATTCTGCGATCAGAGTCTGGGGGCAGTGTCTTGGGACAGTGTCTGGGATCAGAGTCTGGGGTCAGTGTCTTGGGTCAGTGTCTGGGATCAGAGTCTGGAGTCAGTGTCTGGGATCAGAGTCTGGGGTCAGTGTCTTGGGTCAGTGTCTGGGATTAGAGTCTGGGATCAGTGTCTGGGATCAGAGTCTGGGGTCAGTGTCTGGGATCAGAGTCTGGGGTCAGTATCTGGGATCAGAGTCTGGGGTCAGAGTCTGGGATCAGTCTGAGTTCAGTGTCTGGGATCAGAGTCTGGGGTCAGTGTCTGGGATCAGAGTCTGGGGTCAGTGTCTGGGATCAGAGTCTGGGATCAGTGTCTTGGGTCAGTGTCTGGGATCAGAGTCTGGGGTCAGTGTCTTGGGTCAGAGTCTGGGATCAGAGTCTGGGGTCAGTGTCTGGGATCAGAGTCTGGAGTCAGTGTCTTGGGATCAGAGTCTGTGGTCAGTGCCTGGGATCAGAGTCTGGGGTCAGAGTCTGGGGTCAGTGTCTGGGATCAGAGTCTGGGGTCAGTGTCTTGGGTCAGTGTCTGGGATCAGAGTCTGGGGTCAGTGTCTGGGATCAGAGTCTGGGGTCAGTGTCTGGGGTCAGTGTCTGGGATCAGAGTCTGGGATCAGAGTCTGGGGTCAGTGTCTTGGGTCAGTGTCTGGGATCAGAGTCTGGGGTCAGTGTCTTGGGTCAGTGTCTGGGATCAGAGTCTGGGGTCAGTGTCTGGGATCAGAGTCTGGGGTCAGAGTCTGGGGTCAGTGTCTGGGATCAGAGTCTGGGGTCAGTGTCTTGGGTCAGTGCCTGGGATCAGAGTCTGGGGTCAGTGTCTGGGATCAGAGTCTGGGGTCAGTGTCTGGGATCAGAGTCTGGGGTCAGTGTCTGGGATCAGAGTCTGGGGTCAGTGTCTGGGATCAGAGTCTGGGGTCAGTGTCTGGGGTCAGTGTCTGGGGTCAGTGTCTGGGATCAGAGTCTGGGGTCAGTGTCTTGGGATCAGTGTCTGGGATCAGAGTCTGGGGTCAGTGTCTGGGATCAGAGTCTGGGGTCAGTGTCTGGGATCAGAGTCTGGGATCAGAGTCTGGGGTCAGTGTCTGGGGTCAGTGTCTGGGATCAGAGTCTGGGGTCAGTGTCTTGGGTCAGTGTCTGGGATCAGAGTCTGGGGTCAGTGTCTGGGATCAGAGTCTGGGGTCAGTGTCTTGGGTCAGTGTCTGGGATCAGAGTCTGGAGTCAGTGTCTGGGATCAGAGTCTGGGGTCAGTGTCTGGGATCAGAGTCTGGGGTCAGTGTCTGGGATCAGAGTCTGGGGTCAGTGTCTGGGATCAGAGTCTGGGGTCAGTGTCTTGGGTCAGTGTCTGGGATCAGAGTCTGGGGTCAGTGTCTGGGATCAGAGTCTGGGGTCAGTGTCTGGGATCAGAGTCTGGGGTCAGTGTCTGGGATCAGAGTCTGGGGTCAGTGTCTGGGATCAGAGTCTGGGGTCAGTGTCTGGGGTCAGTGTCTGGGGTCAGTGTCTGGGATCAGAGTCTGGGGTCAGTGTCTTGGGTCAGTGTCTGGGATCAGAGTCTGGGGTCAGTGTCTGGGATCAGAGTCTGGGGTCAGTGTCTGGGACCAGATTCTGGGATCAGAGTCTGGGGGCAGTGTCTTGGGACAGTGTCTGGGATCAGAGTCTGGGGTCAGTGTCTTGGGTCAGTGTCTGGGATCAGAGTCTGGGGTCAGTGTCTGGGATCAGAGTCTGGGGTCAGTGTCTTGGGTCAGTGTCTGGGATCAGAGTCTGGGGTCAGTGTCTGGGATCAGAGTCTGTGGTCAGTGTCTGGGATCAGAGTCTGGGGTCAGTGTCTTGGGTCAGTGTCTGGGATCAGAGTCTGGCGTCAGTGTCTTGGGTCAGTGTCTGGGATCAGAGTCTGGGGTCAGTGTCTTGGGTCAGGGTCTAAGATCAGAGTCTGGAGTCAGTATCTTGGGTCAGTGTCCAGGGTCGGTATCTTGAGTCAGAGCTTGGAATCTAAGTCTGGGGGCAGTGTCTTGGGACAGTGTCTGGGATCAGAGTCTGGGATTAGAGTCTGTGGTCAGTGTCTGGGATCAGAGTCTGGAGTCAGTGTCTGGGATCAGAGTCTGGGATCAGACTCTGGGATCAGAGTCTGGGGTCAGTGTCTTGGGTCAGTGTCTGGGATCAGAGTCTGGAGTCAGTGTCTTGGGTCAGAGTCTGCGATCAGAGTCTGTGGTCAGAGTCTGGGGTCAGTGTCCTGGGATAGAGTCTGGGATCAGAGTCTGGTGTCAGTGTATTGGGTCAGTGTCTTAGGTCGGTGTCTGTGATCAGAGTCTGGGGTCAGTGTGCTGGGTCAGAGTCTTGGATCAGAGTATGGTGTCACTGTCTTGGTTCAGTGTCTGGGTTTAGAGACTGGAGTCAGTGTCTGGGATCAGAGTCTGGAGTCAGTGTCTTGGGTCAGTGTCAGGGATCAGAGTCTGGGGTCAGTGTCTGGGATCAGAGTCTGGGGTCAGTGTCTGGGATCAGAGTCTGGGGTCAGTGTCTGGGATCAGAGTCTGGCGTCAGTGTCTTGGGTCAGTGTCTGGGATCAGAGTCTGGCATCAGTGTCTTGGGTCAGTGTCTGGGATCAGAGTCTGGGGTCAGTGTCTGGGATCAGAGTCTGGAGTCAGTGTCTGGGATCAGAGTCTGGGGTTAGTGTCTGGGACCAGAGTCTGGGGTCAGTGTCTGGGATCAGAGTCTGGGTCAGTGACTTGTGTCTGTATCTGGGATCAGAGACTGGGGTCAGTGTCTGGGATCAGAGTCTGGAATCAGTGTTTGGGATCAGAGTCTGGAGTCAGTGTCTGGGATCAGAGTCTGTGGTCAGTGTTTGGGATCAGAGTCTGGGGTCAGTGTCTTGGGTCAGTGTCTGGGATCAGAGTCTGGGGTCAGTGTCTTGGGTCAGTGTCTGGGATCAGAGTCTGGGGTCAGTGTCTTGGGTCAGTGTCTGGGATCAGAGTCTGGGGTCAGTGTCTGGGGTCAGTGTCTGGGATCAGACTCTGGTATCAGAGTCTGGGGTCAGTGTCTTGGGTCAGTGTCTGGGATCAGAGTCTGGGGTCAGTGTCTTGGGTCAGTGTCTGGGATCAGAGTCTGGGGTCATTGTCTGGGATCAGAGTCTGGGGTCAGTGTCTTGGGTCAGTGTCTGGGATCAGAGTCTGGGGTCAGTGTCTGGGATCAGAGTCTGGAATCAGTGTCTGGGATCAGAGTCTGGAGTCAGTGTCTGGAATCAGAGTCTGGGGTTAGGGTCTGGGACCAGAGTCTGGGGTCATTGCCTGGGATCAGAGTCTGGGGTCAGAGTCTAGGGTCAGTGTCTGGGATCAGAGTCTGAGGTCAGTGTCTCGGGTAAGTGTCTGGGACCAGAGTCTGGGGTCAGTGCCTGGGATCAGAGTCTGGGGTCAGTGTCTGGGGCAGTGTCTGGGATCAGACTCTGGTATCAGAGTCTGGGGTCAGTGTCTTGGGTCATTGTCTGGGATCAAAGTCTGGGGTCAGTGTCTTGGGTAAGTGTCTGGGATCAGAGTCTGGGGTCAGTGTCTGGGATCAGAGTCTGGGGTCAGTGTCTTGGGTCAGTGTCTGGGATCAGAGTCTGGAGTCAGTGTCTGGGATCAGAGTCTGGGGTCAGTGTCTGGGATCAGAGTCTGGGGTCAGTATCTGGGATCAGAGTCTGGGGTCAGAGTCTGGGATCAGTCTGAGTTCAGTGTCTGGGATCAGAGTCTTGGGTCAGTGTCTGGGATTAGAGTCTGGGGTCAGTGTATGGGATCAGAGTCTGGGATCAATGTCATGGTCAGTGTCTGGGATCAGAGTCTGGGGTCAATGTCTTCGGTCAGTGCCTGGGTTATAGTCTGGGGACAGTGTCTGGGATCAGAGTCTGGAGTCAGAGTCTTGGGATCAGAGTCTGTGGTCAGTGTCTGAGATCAGAGTCTGGGGTCAGTGTCTGGGATCAGAGTCTGGGGTCAGTGTCTTGGGTCAGTGTCTGGGATCAGAGTCTGGGGTCAGTGTCTGGGATCAGAGTCTGGGGTCAGTGTCAGGGGTCAGTGTCTGGGATCAGACTCTGATATCAGAGTCTGGGGTCAGTGTCTTGGGTCATTGTCTGGGATCAAAGTCTGGGGTTAGTGTCCTGGGTCAGAGTCTGGGATCAGAGTCTGGGGTCAGTATGCCTGGTCAGTGCCTGGGATCAGAGTCTGGGGTCAGTGTCTGGGATCAGAGTCTGGGGTCAGTGTCTTGGGTCAGTGTCTGGGATCAGTGTCTGGGATCAGAGTCTGGGATCAGTGTCAGGGATCAGAGTCTGGAATCAGTGTCAGGGATCAGAGTCTGGAATCAGTGTCTGGGATCAGAGTCTGGGATCAGAGTCTGGGGTCAGTGTCTGGGATCAGAGTCTGGGGTCAGTGTCTTAGGTCAGTGTCTTAGGTCAGTGTCTGGGATCAGAGTCTGGGGTCAGTGTCTCGGGTAAGTGTCTGGGACCAGAGTCTGGGGTCAGTGCCTGGGATCAGAGTCTGGGGTCAGTGTCTGGGATCAGACTCTGGTATCAGAGTCTGGGGTCAGTGTCTTCGGTCATTGTCTGGGATCAAAGTCTGGGGTTAGTGTCTTGGGTAAGTGTCTGGGATCAGAGTCTGGGGTCAGTGTCTGGGAGCAGAGTCTGGGGTCAGTGTCTTGGGTCAGTGTCTGGGATCAGAGTCTGGAGTCAGTGTCTGGGATCAGAGTCTGGGGTCAGTGTCTGGGATCAGACTCTGGGGTCAGTGTCTGGGATCAGATTCTGGGATCAGTGTCTGGGATCAGAGTCTGGCGTCATTGTCTTGGGTCAGGGTCTGGGATCAGAGTTTGGCGTCATTGTCTTGGGTCAGGGTCTAAGATCAGAGTCTGGAGTCAGTATCTTGGGTCAGTGTCCAGGGTCGGTATCTTGAGTCAGAGCTTGGAATCTAAGTCTGGGGTCAGTGTCTTGGGTAAGTGTCTGGGATCAGAGTCTGGGATCAGAGTCTGTGGTCAGTGTCCGGGAACAGAGTCTGGGGTCAGTGTCTGGGGGCAGCGTCTGGGATCAGACTCTGGAATCCGAGTCTGGGGTCAGTGTCTTGGGTCAGGGTCTGGGATCAGAGTCTGGAGTCAGTGTCTTGGGTCAGAGTCTGCGATCAGAGTCTGTGGTCAGAGTCTGGGGTCAGTGTCCTGGGATAGAGTCTGGGATCAGAGTCTGGGGTCAGTGTATTGGGTCAGTGTCTGGGATCAGAGTCTGGGGTCAGTGTCTTAGGTCGGTGTCTGGGGTCAGTGTGCTGGGTCAGAGTCTTGGATCAGAGTATGGTGTCACTGTCTTGGTTCAGTGTCTGGGTTTAGAGACTGGAGTCAGTGTCTGGGATCAGAGTCTGGAGTCACTGTCTTGGGTCAGTGTCAGGGATCAGAGTCTGGGATCTGTGTCTGGGATCAGAGTCTGGGGTCAGTCTAGGATCAGAATCTGGGGTCAGTGTCTGCGATCAGAGTCTGGCGTCATTGTCTTGGGTCAGGGTCTGGGACCAGAGTCTGGCATCATTGTCTTGTGTCAGGGTCTGGGATCAGAGTCTGGGGTCAGTCTGGGATCAGAGTCTGGAGTCAGTGTCTGGGATCAGAGTCTGGGGTTAGTGTATGGGACCAGAGTCTGGGGTCAGTGTCTGGGATCAGAGTCTGGGTCAGTGACTTGTGTCTGTATCTGGGATCAGAGACTGGGGTCAGTATCTGGTATCAAAGTCTGGAATCAGTGTCTGGGATCAGAGTCTGGAGTCAGAGTCTTGGGATCAGAGTCTGTGGTCCGTGCCTGGGATCAGAGTCTGGGGTCAGTGTCTTGGGTCAGTGTCGGGGATCAGAGTCTGGGGTCAGTGTCTCGGGTAAGTGTCGGGGATCAGAGTCTGGGGTCAGTGTCTCGGGTAAGTGTCTGGGATCAGAGTCTGGGGTCAGTGTCTGGGGCAGTGTCTGGGATCAGACTCTGGTATCAGAGTCTGGGGTCAGTGTCTTGGGTCATTATCTGGGATCAAAGTCTGGGGTTAGTGTCTTGGGTAAGTGTCTGGAACCAGAGTCTGGGGTCATTGTCTGGGATCAAAGTCTGGGGTTAGTGTCTTGGGTAAGTGTCTGGGATCAGAGACTGGGGTCAGTATCTGGTATCAGAGTCTGGAATCAGTGTCTGGGATCAGAGTCTGGAGTCAGTGTCTGGAATCAGAGTCTGGGGTTAGGGTCTGGGACCAGAGTCTGGGGTCAGTGCCTGGGATCAGAGTCTGGGGTCAGAGTCTAGGGTCAGTGTCTTAGGTCAGTGTCTGGGATCAGAGTCTGAGGTCAGTGTCTCGGGTAAGTGTCTGGGACCAGAGTCTGGGGTCAGTGCCTGGGATCAGTGTCTGGGGTCAGTGTCTGGGATCAGACTCTGGTATCAGAGTCTGGGGTCAGTGTCTTCGGTCATTGTCTGGGATCAAAGTCTGGGGTTAGTGTCTTGGGTAAGTGTCTGGGATCAGAGTCTGGGGTCAGTGTCTGGGATCAGTGTCTGGAGTCAGTGTCTGGGATCAGAGTCTGGGGTCAGTGTCTGGGATCAGAGTCTGGGGTCAGTGTCTGGGATCAGAGTCTGGGGTCAGAGTCTGGGATCAGTCTGAGTTCAGTGTCTGGGATCAGAGTCTGGGGTCAGTGTCTGGGATCAGAGTCTGGGGTCAGTGTATGGGATCAGAGTCTAGGATCAATGTCTTGGTCAGTGTCTGGGATCAGAGTCTGGGGTCAGTGTCTGGGATCAGAGTCTGGAGTCAGTGTCTGGGATCAGAGTCTGGGGTTAGTGTCTGGGACCAGAGTCTGGGGTCAGTGTCTTGGGACAGTGTCTGGGATCAGAGTCTGGGTCAGTGACTTGTGTCTGTATCTGGGATCAGAGACTGGGGTCAGTGTCTGGGAGCAGAATCTGGAATCTGTGCTAGGGATCAGACTCTGGGGTCAGTGTCGGTGATCAGATTCTGGGATCTGTGTCTGGGATCAGAGTCTGGGGTCAGTGTGTTGGGATCAGAGTCTGGGGTCAGTGTCTTGGGTCAGAGTATGGGATGAGAGTCTGTGGTCAGTGTCCGGGAACAGAGTCTTCGGTCAGTGCATGGAATCAGAGGCTGGGATCAGAGTCTGGGGTCAGTGTCTTGTGTCGGTGTCTGAGATCAGAATCTGGAGTCAGTGTCTTGGGATCAGAGTCAGGAGTCAGTGTTTTGGGTCAGTGTCTGGGATCAGAGTCTGGAGTCAGTGTCTGGGATAAGATTCTGGGGTCAGTGTCTGGGATCAGAGTCTGGGAACAGGGTCTGGTCAGAGTCTGGGATCAGTCTGAGTTCAGTGTCAGGGATCAGAGTCTGGGGTCAGCGTATGGGATCAGAGTCTGGGGTCAGTGTATGGGATCAGAGTCTGGGATCAATGTCTTAGTCAGTGTCTGGGATCAGAGTCTGTGGTCCGTGCCTGGGATCAGAGTCTGGGGTCAGTGTCTTGGGTCAGTGTCGGGGATCAGAGTCTGGGATCAGTGTCTCGGGTAAGTGTCTGGGATCAGAGTCTGGGGTCAGTGCCTGGGATCAGAGTCTGGGGTCAGTGTCTGGGGCAGTGTCTGGGATCAGACTCTGGTATCAGAGTCTGGGGTCAGTGTCTTGGGTCATTGTCTGGGATCAAAGTCTGGGGTTAGTGTCTTGGGTAAGTGTCTGGGACCAGAGTCTGGGGTCATTGTCTGGGATCAAAGTCTGGGGTTAGTGTCTTGGGTAAGTGTCTGGGATCAGAGACTGGGGTCAGTATCTGGTATCAGAGTCTGGAATCAGTGTCTGGGACCAGAGTCTGGAGTCAGTGTCTGGAATCAGAGTCTGGGGTTAGGGTCTGGGACCAGAGTCTGGGGTCATTGCCTGGGATCAGAGTCTGGGGTCAGAGTCTAGGGTCAGTGTCTGGGATCAGAGTCTGAGGTCAGTGTCTGGGATCATAGTCTGAGGTCAGTGTCTCGGGTAAGTGTCTGGGACCAGAGTCTGGGGTCAGTGCCTGGGATCAGTGTCTGGGGTCAGTGTCTGGGATCAGACTCTGGTATCAGAGTCTGGGGTCAGTGTCTTCGGTCATTGTCTGGGATCAAAGTCTGGGGTTAGTCTCTTGGGTAAGTGTCTGGGATCAGAGTCTGGGGTCAGTGTCTGGGAGCAGACTCTGGGGTCAGTGTCTTGGGTCAGTGTCTGGGATCAGTGTCTGGAGTCAGTGTCAGGGATCAGAGTCTGGGGTCAGTGTCTGGGATCGTACTCTGGGGTCAGTGTCTGGGATCAGAATCTAGGGTCA
This sequence comes from Mobula hypostoma, assembly GCF_963921235.1. Lineage (NCBI taxonomy): Eukaryota > Metazoa > Chordata > Chondrichthyes > Myliobatiformes > Myliobatidae > Mobula > Mobula hypostoma. The sequence goes on from NW_026948133.1 coordinate 38,092, forward strand.
GAGTCTGGGATCAGTCTGAGTTCAGTGTCAGGGATCAGAGTCTGGGGTCAGCGTATGGGATCAGAGTCTGGGGTCAGTGTATGGGATCAGAGTCTGGGATCAATGTCATGGTCAGTGTCTGGGATCAGAGTCTGGGGTCAATGTCTTCGGTCAGTGCCTGGGTTATAGTCTGGGGACAGTGTCTGGGATCAGAGTCTGGAGTCAGAGTCTTGGGATCAGAGTCTGGAGTCAGAGTCTTGGGATCAGAGTCTGTGGTCCGTGCATGGGATCAGAGTCTGGGGTCAGAGTCTGGGGTCAGTGTCTGGGATCAGAGTCTGGGGTCAGTGTCTCGGGTAAGTGTCTGGGATCAGAGTCTGGGGTGAGTGCCTGGGATCAGAGTCTGGGGTCAGTGTCAGGGGCAGTGTCTGGGATCAGACTCTGATATCAGAGTCTGGGGTCAGTGTCTTGGGTCATTGTCTGGGATCAAAGTCTGGGGTTAGTGTCTTGGGTAAGTGTCTGGGATCAGAGTCTGGGGTCAGTGTCTCGGGTAAGTGTCTGGGACCAGAGTCTGGGGTCATTGTCTGGGATCAAAGTCTGGGGTTAGTGTCTTGGGTAAGTGTCTGGGATCAGAGACTGGGGTCAGTATCTGGTATCAGAGTCTGGAATCAGTGTCTGGGATCAGAGTCTGGAGTCAGTGTCTGGAATCAGAGTCTGGGACCAGAGTCTGGGGTCATTGCCTGGGATCAGAGTCTGGGGTCAGTGTCTTAGGTCAGTGTCTGGGATCAGAGTCTGGGGTCAGTGTCTCGGGTAAGTGTCTGGGACCAGAGTCTGGGGTCAGTGCCTGGGATCAGAGTCTGGGGTCAGTGTCTGGGATCAGACTCTGGTATCAGAGTCTGGGGTCAGTGTCTTCGGTCAGTGTCTGGGATCAAAGTCTGGGGTTAGTGTCTTGGGTAAGTGTCTGGGATCAGAGTCTGGGGTCAGTGTCTGGGAGCAGATTCTGGGGTCAGTGTCTTGGGTCAGTGTCTGGGATCAGTGTCTGGAGTCAGTGTCAGGGATCAGAGTCTGTGGTCAGTGTCTGGGATCGGACTCTGGGGTCAGTGTCTGGGATCAGATTCTGGGATCAGTGTCTGCGATCAGAGTCTGGCGTCATTGTCTTGGGTCAGGGTCTGGGATCAGAGTTTGGCGTCATTGTCTTGGGTCAGGGTCTAAGATCAGAGTCTGGAGTCAGTATCTTGGGTCAGTGTCCAGGGTCGGTATCTTGAGTCAGAGCTTGGAATCTAAGTCTGGGGTCAGTGTCTTGGGTAAGTGTCTGGGATCAGAGTCTGGGATCAGAGTCTGTGGTCAGTGTCCGGGAACAGAGTCTGGGGTCAGTGTCTGGGGGCAGCGTCTGGGATCAGACTCTGGAATCCGAGTCTGGGGTCAGTGTCTTGGGTCAGGGTCTGGGATCAGAGTCTGGAGTCAGTGTCTTGGGTCAGAGTCTGCGATCAGAGTCTGTGGTCAGAGTCTGGGGTCAGTGTCCTGGGATAGAGTCTGGGATCAGAGTCTGGGGTCAGTGTATTGGGTCAGTGTCTGGGATCAGAGTCTGGGGTCAGTGTCTTAGGTCGGTGTCTGTGATCAGAGTCTGGGGTCAGTGTGCTGGGTCAGAGTCTTGGATCAGAGTATGGTGTCACTGTCTTGGTTCAGTGTCTGGGTTTAGAGACTGGAGTCAGTGTCTGGGATCAGAGTCTGGAGTCACTGTCTTGGGTCAGTGTCAGGGATCAGAGTCTGGGGTCAGTGTCTGGGATCGGACTCTGGGGTCAGTGTCTGGGATCAGATTCTGGGTTCAGTGTCTGCGATCAGAGTCTGGCGTCATTGTCTTGGGTCAGGGTCTGGGACCAGAGTCTGGCATCATTGTCTTGTGTCAGGGTCTGGGATCAGAGTCTGGAGTCAGTGTCCTGGGATCAGAGTCTGGAGTCAGTGTCTGGGATTGGAGTCTGGGGTTAGTGTATGGGACCAGAGTCTGGGGTCAGTGTCTGGGATCAGAGTCTGGGTCAGTGACTTGTGTCTGTATCTGGGATCAGAGACTGGGGTCAGTATCTGGTATCAAAGTCTGGAATCAGTGTCTGGGATCAGAGTCTGGAGTCAGAGTCTTGGGATCAGAGTCTGTGGTCCGTGCCTGGGATCAGAGTCTGGGGTCAGTGTCTTGGGTCAGTGTCGGGGATCAGAGTCTGGGGTCAGTGTCTCGGGTAAGTGTCGGGGATCAGAGTCTGGGGTCAGTGTCTCGGGTAAGTGTCTGGGATCAGAGTCTGGGGTCAGTGTCTGGGGCAGTGTCTGGGATCAGACTCTGGTATCAGAGTCTGGGGTCAGTGTCTTGGGTCATTGTCTGGGATCAAAGTCTGGGGTTAGTGTCTTGGGTAAGTGTCTGGGACCAGAGTCTGGGGTCATTGTCTGGGATCAAAGTCTGGGGTTAGTGTCTTGGGTAAGTGTCTGGGATCAGAGACTGGGGTCAGTATCTGGTATCAGAGTCTGGAATCAGTGTCTGGGATCAGAGTCTGGAGTCAGTGTCTGGAATCAGAGTCTGGGGTTAGGGTCTGGGACCAGAGTCTGGGGTCATTGCCTGGGATCAGAGTCTGGGGTCAGAGTCTAGGGTCAGTGTCTTAGGTCAGTGTCTGGGATCAGAGTCTGAGGTCAGTGTCTCGGGTAAGTGTCTGGGACCAGAGTCTGGGGTCAGTGCCTGGGATCAGTGTCTGGGGTCAGTGTCTGGGGTCAGTGTCTGGGATCAGACTCTGGTATCAGAGTCTGGGGTCAGTGTCTTCGGTCATTGTCTGGGATCAAAGTCTGGGGTTAGTGTCTTGGGTAAGTGTCTGGGATCAGAGTCTGGGGTCAGTGTCTGGGATCAGTGTCTGGAGTCAGTGTCAGGGATCAGAGTCTGGGGTCAGTGTCTGGGATCGTACTCTGGGGTCAGTGTCTGGGATCAGAATCTGGGGTCAGAGTCTGGGATCAGTCTGAGTTCAGTGTCAGGGATCAGAGTCTGGGGTCAGCGTATGGGATCAGAGTCTGGGGTCAGTGTATGGGATCAGAGTCTAGGATCAATGTCTTGGTCAGTGTCTGGGATCAGAGTCTGGGGTCAGTGTCTGGGATCAGAGTCTGGAGTTAGTGTCTGGGATCAGAGTCTGGGGTTAGTGTCTGGGACCAGAGTCTGGGGTCAGTGTCTGGGATCAGAATCTAGGGTCAGAGTCTGGGATCAGTCTGAGTTCAGTGTCAGGGATCAGAGTCTGGGGTCAGCGTATGGGATCAGAGTCTGGGGTCAGTGTATGGGATCAGAGTCTAGGATCAATGTCTTGGTCAGTGTCTGGGATCAGAGTCTGGGGTCAGTGTCTGGGATCAGAGTCTGGAGTTAGTGTCTGGGATCAGAGTCTGGGGTTAGTGTCTGGGACCAGAGTCTGGGGTCAGTGACTTGTGTCTGTATCTGGGATCAGAGACTGGGATCAGTGTCTGGGATCAGAATCTGGAATCAGTGCTAGGGATCAGACTCTTGGGTCAGTGTCGGTGATCAGATTCTGGGATCTGTGTCTGGGATCAGAGTCTGGGGTCAGTGTGTTGGGATCAGAGTCTAGGGTCAGTATCCGGGGTCTGTATCCTGAGTCAGAGTCTGGAATCAGAGTCTGGGGTCAGTGTCTTGGGTCAGAGTATGGGATGAGAGTCTGTGGTCAGTGTCCGGGAACAGAGTCTTCGGTCAGTGCATGGAATCAGAGGCTGGGATCAGAGTCTGGGGTCAGTGTCTTGTGTCGGTGTCTGAGATCAGAATCTGGAGTCAGTGTCTTGGGATCAGAGTCAGGAGTCAGTGTTTTGGGCAGTGTCTGGGGATCAGAGTCTGGAGTCAGTGTCTGGGATAAGATTCTGGGGTCAGTGTCTGGGATCAGAATCTGGGGTCAGTGTCTGGGATCAGAGTCTGGGATCAGTCTGAGTTCAGTGTCAGGGATCAGAGTCTGGGGTCAGCGTATGGGATCAGAGTCTGGGGTCAGTGTATGGGATCAGAGTCTGGGATCAATGTCTTAGTCAGTGTCTGGGATCAGAGTCTGTGGTCCGTGCCTGGGATCAGAGTCTGGGGTCAGTGTCTTGGGTCAGTGTCGGGGATCAGAGTCTGGGGTCAGTGCCTGGGATCAGAGTCTGGGGTCAGTGTCTGGGGCAGTGTCTGGGATCAGAGTCTGGGGTCAGTGTCTTGGGTAAGTGTCTGGGACCAGAGTCTGGGGTCATTGTCTGGGATCAAAGTCTGGGGTTAGTGTCTTGGGTAAGTGTCTGGGATCAGAGACTGGGGTCAGTATCTGGTATCAGAGTCTGGAATCAGTGTCTGGGACCAGAGTCTGGAGTCAGTGTCTGGAATCAGAGTCTGGGGTTAGGGTCTGGGACCAGAGTCTGGGGTCATTGCCTGGGATCAGAGTCTGGTGTCAGAGTCTAGGGTCAGTGTCTTAGGTCAGTGTCTGGGATCAGAGTCTGAGGTCAGTGTCTCGGGTAAGTGTCTGGGACCAGAGTCTGGGGTCAGTGCCTGGGATCAGTGTCTGGGGTCAGTGTCTGGGGTCAGTGTCTGGGATCAGACTCTGGTATCAGAGTCTGGGGTCAGTGTCTTCGGTCATTGTCTGGGATCAAAGTCTGGGGTTAGTCTCTTGGGTAAGTGTCTGGGATCAGAGTCTGGGGTCAGTGTCTGGGAGCAGACTCTGGGGTCAGTGTCTTGGGTCAGTGTCTGGGATCAGTGTCTGGAGTCAGTGTCAGGGATCAGAGTCTGGGGTCAGTGTCTGGGATCAGAATCTAGGGTCAGAGTCTGGGATCAGTCTGAGTTCAGTGTCAGGGATCAGAGTCTGGGGTCAGCGTATGGGATCAGAGTCTGGGGTCAGTGTCTGGGATCAGAGTCTGGGATCAATGTCTTGGTCAGTGTCTGGGATCAGAGTCTGGGGTCAATGTCTTCGGTCAGTGCCTGGGTTATAGTCTGGGGACAGTGTCTGGGATCAGAGTCTGGAGTCAGAGTCTTGGGATCAGAGTCTGTGGTCCGTGCATGGGATCAGAGTCTGGGGTCAGAGTCTGGGGTCAGTGTCTGGGATCAGAGTCTGGGGTCAGTGTCTCGGGTAAGTGTCTGGGATCAGAGTCTGGGGTGAGTGCCTGGGATCAGAGTCTGGGGTCAGTGTCAGGGGCAGTGTCTGGGATCAGACTCTGATATCAGAGTCTGGGGTCAGTGTCTTGGGTCATTGTCTGGGATCAAAGTCTGGGGTTAGTGTCTTGGGTAAGTGTCTGGGATCAGAGTCTGGGGTCAGTGTCTCGGGTAAGTGTCTGGGACCAGAGTCTGGGGTCATTGTCTGGGATCAAAGTCTGGGGTTAGTGTCTTGGGTAAGTGTCTGGGATCAGAGACTGGGGTCAGTATCTGGTATCAGAGTCTGGAATCAGTGTCTGGGATCAGAGTCTGGAGTCAGTGTCTGGAATCAGAGTCTGGGACCAGAGTCTGGGGTCATTGCCTGGGATCAGAGTCTGGGGTCAGTGTCTTAGGTCAGTGTCTGGGATCAGAGTCTGGGGTCAGTGTCTCGGGTAAGTGTCTGGGACCAGAGTCTGGGGTCAGTGCCTGGGATCAGAGTCTGGGGTCAGTGTCTGGGATCAGACTCTGGTATCAGAGTCTGGGGTCAGTGTTTTCGGTCATTGTCTGGGATCAAAGTCTGGAGTTAGTGTCTTGGGTAAGTGTCTGGGATCAGAGTCTGGGGTCAGTGTCTGGGAGCAGATTCTGGGGTCAGTGTCTTGGGTCAGTGTCTGGGATCAGTGTCTGGAGTCAGTGTCAGGGATCAGAGTCTGTGGTCAGTGTCTGGGATCGGACTCTGGGATCAGTGTCTGCGATCAGAGTCTGGCGTCATTGTCTTGGGTCAGGGTCTGGGATCAGAGTTTGGCGTCATTGTCTTGGGTCAGGGTCTAAGATCAGAGTCTGGAGTCAGTATCTTGGGTCAGTGTCCAGGGTCGGTATCTTGAGTCAGAGCTTGGAATCTAAGTCTGGGGTCAGTGTCTTGGGTAAGTGTCTGGGATCAGAGTCTGGGATCAGAGTCTGTGGTCAGTGTCCGGGAACAGAGTCTGGGGTCAGTGTCTGGGGGCAGCGTCTGGGATCAGACTCTGGAATCCGAGTCTGGGGTCAGTGTCTTGGGTCAGGGTCTGGGATCAGAGTCTGGAGTCAGTGTCTTGGGTCAGAGTCTGCGATCAGAGTCTGTGGTCAGAGTCTGGGGTCAGTGTCCTGGGATAGAGTCTGGGATCAGAGTCTGGGGTCAGTGTATTGGGTCAGTGTCTGGGATCAGAGTCTGGGGTCAGTGTCTTGGGTCGGTGTCTGTGATCAGAGTCTGGGGTCAGTGTGCTGGGTCAGAGTCTTGGATCAGAGTATGGTGTCACTGTCTTGGTTCAGTGTCTGGGTTTAGAGACTGGAGTCAGTGTCTGGGATCAGAGTCTGGAGTCACTGTCTTGGGTCAGTGTCAGGGATCAGAGTCTGGGGTCAGTGTCTGGGATCGGACTCTGGGGTCAGTGTCTGGGATCAGATTCTGGGTTCAGTGTCTGCGATCAGAGTCTGGCGTCATTGTCTTGGGTCAGGGTCTGGGACCAGAGTCTGGCATCATTGTCTTGTGTCAGGGTCTGGGATCAGAGTCTGGAGTCAGTGTCCTGGGATCAGAGTCTGGGGTCAGTGTCTGGGATCAGAGTCTGGGGTCAGTGTCTGGGAGCAGAGTCTGGGGTCAGTGTCTGGAATCAGAGTCTGGGTCAGTGACTTGTGTCTGTATCTGGGATCAGAGACTGGGGTCAGTATCTGGTATCAAAGTCTGGAATCAGTGTCTGGGATCAGAGTCTGGAGTCAGTGTCTGGAATCAGAGTCTGGGGTTAGGGTCTGGGACCAGAGTCTGGGGTCATTGTCTGGGATCAGAGTCTGGGGTCAGTGTCTGGGATCAGAGTCTGGGGTCAGTGTCTTGGGTCAGTGTCTGGGATCAGAGTCTGGGTCAGTGACTTGTGTCTGTATCTGGGATCAGAGTCTGGGGTCAGAGTCTGGGGTCAGTGTCTGGGATCAGAGTCTGGGGTCAGTGTCTCGGGTAAGTGTCTGGGATCAGAGTCTGGGGTGAGTGCCTGGGATCAGAGTCTGGGGTCAGTGTCAGGGGCAGTGTCTGGGATCAGACTCTGATATCAGAGTCTGGGGTCAGTGTCTTGGGTCATTGTCTGGGATCAAAGTCTGGGGTTAGTGTCTTGGGTAAGTGTCTGGGATCAGAGTCTGGGGTCAGTGTCTCGGGTAAGTGTCTGGGACCAGAGTCTGGGGTCATTGTCTGGGATCAAAGTCTGGGGTTAGTGTCTTGGGTAAGTGTCTGGGATCAGAGACTGGGGTCAGTATCTGGTATCAGAGTCTGGAATCAGTGTCTGGGATCAGAGTCTGGAGTCAGTGTCTGGAATCAGAGTCTGGGACCAGAGTCTGGGGTCATTGCCTGGGATCAGAGTCTGGGGTCAGTGTCTTAGGTCAGTGTCTGGGATCAGAGTCTGGGGTCAGTGTCTCGGGTAAGTGTCTGGGATCAGAGTCTGGGTCAGTGACTTGTGTCTGTATCTGGGATCAGAGACTGGGGTCAGTATCTGGTATCAGAGTCTGGAATCAGTGTCTGGAATCAGAGTCTGGGGTCATTGCCTGGGATCAGAATCTGGGGTCAGAGTCTGGGGTCAGTGTCTTAGGTCAGTGTCTGGGATCAGAGTCTGGGGTCAGTGTCTCGGGTAAGTGTCTGGGACCAGAGTCTGGGGTCAGTGCCTGGGATCAGAGTCTGGGGTCAGTGTCTGGGATCAGAATCTGGTATCAGAGTCTGGGGTCAGTGTCTTGGGTCATTGCCTGGGATCAAAGTCTGGGGTTAGTGTCTTGGGTAAGTGTCTGGGATCAGAGTCTGGGGTCAGTGTCTGGGAGCAGATTCTGGGGTCAGTGTCTTGGGTCAGTGTCTGGGATCAGTGTCTGGAGTCAGTGTCTGGGATCAGAGTCTGGGGTCAGTGTCTGGGATCAGAGTCTGGGGTCAGTGTCTGGGATCAGAGTCTGGGGTCAGTGTCTGGGATCAGATTCTGGGGTCAGTGTCTGCGATCAGAGTCTGGCATCATTGTCTTGGGTCAGGGTCTGGGATCAGAGTTTGGCGTCATTGTCTTGGGTCAGGGTCTAGGATCAGAGTCTGGAGTCAGTATCTTGGGTCAGTGTCCAGGGTCGGTATCTTGAGTCAGAATTTGGAATCTAAGTCTGGGGTCAGTGTCTTGGGTAAGTGTCTGGGATCAGAGTCTGGGATCAGAGTCTGTGGTCAGTGTCCGGGAACAGAGTCTGGGGTCAGTGTCTGGGGGCAGCGTCTGGGATCAGACTCTGGAATCCGAGTCTGGGGTCAGTGTCTTGGGTCAGGGTCTGGGATCAGAGTCTGGAGTCAGTGTCTTGGGTCAGAGTCTGCGATCAGAGTCTGTGGTCAGAGTCTGGGGTCAGTGTCCTGGGATCAGAGTCTGGGGTCAGTGTATTGGGTCAGTGTCTGGGATCAGAGTCTGGGGTCAGTGTCTTGGGTCGGTGTCTGTGATCAGAGTCTGGGGTCAGTGTGCTGGGTCAGAGTCTTGGATCAGAGTATCGTGTCACTGTCTTGGTTCAGTGTCTGGGTTTAGAGACTGGAGTCAGTGTCTGGGATCAGAGTCTGGAATCAGTGTCTTGGGTCAGTGTCAGGGATCAGAGTCTGGGGTCAGTGTCTGGGATCGGACTCTGGGGTCAATGTCTGGGATCAGATTCTGGGTTCAGTGTCTGCGATCAGAGTCTGGCGTCATTGTCTTGGGTCAGGGTCTGGGATCAGAGTCTGGCATCAGTGTCTTGGGTCCGTGTCTAGGATCAGAGTCTGGAGTCAGTGTCTTGGGATCAGAGTCTGGAGTCTGTGTCTGGGAGCAGAGTCTGGGGTCAGTGTCTTGGATCAGTGTCTGGGATCAGAGTCTGGGGTCAGTGTCTGGGATCAGAGTCTGGGGTCAGTGTCTGGGATCAGAGTCTGGGGTCAGTGTCTGGGATCAGAGTCTGGGGTCAGTGTCTGGGATCAGAGTCTGGGGTCAGAGTCTGGGGTCAGTGTCTTGGGTCAGTGTCTGGGATCAGAGTCTGGGTCAGTGACTTGTGTCTGTATCTGGGATCAGAGACTGGGGTCAGTGTCTGGGATCAGAGTCTGGAATCAGTGTTTGGGATCAGAGTCTGGGGTCAGTGTCTGGGATCAGAGTCTGGGGTCAGTGTCTTGGGTCAGTGTCTGGGATCAGAGTCTGGGTCAGTGACTTGTGTCTGTATCTGGGATCAGAGACTGGGGTCAGTATCTGGTATCAGAGTCTGGAATCAGTGTCTGGAATCAGAGTCTGGGGTCATTGCCTGGGATCAGAATCTGGGGTCAGTGTCTGGGATCAGACTCTGGTATCAGAGTCTGGGGTCAGTGTCTTCGGTCATTGTCTGGGATCAAAGTCTGGGGTTAGTGTCTTGGGTAAGTGTCTGGGATCAGAGTCTGGGGTCAGTGTCTGGGATCAGTGTCTGGAGTCAGTGTCAGGGATCAGAGTCTGGAGTCAGTGTCTGGGATCGTACTCTGGGGTCAGTGTCTGGGATCAGAATCTAGGGTCAGAGTCTGGGATCAGTCTGAGTTCAGTGTCAGGGATCAGAGTCTGGGGTCAGTGTATGGGATCAGAGTCTAGGATCAATGTCTTGGTCAGTGTCTGGGATCAGAGTCTGGGGTCAGTGTCTGGGATCAGAGTCTGGAGTTAGTGTCTGGGATCAGAGTCTGGGGTTAGTGTCTGGGACCAGAGTCTGGGGTCAGTGTCTGGGATCAGTGTCTGGGATCAGAGTCTGGGTCAGTGACTTGTGTCTGTATCTGGGATCAGAGACTGGGATCAGTGTCTGGGATCAGAATCTGGAATCAGTGCTAGGGATCAGACTCTGGGGTCAGTGTCGGTGATCAGATTCTGGGATCTGTATCTGGGATCAGAGTCTGGGGTCAGTGTGTTGGGATCAGAGTCTGGGGACAGTGTCTTGGGTTTAGAGTCTGGGGTCAGTGTCTGGAGCAATGTCAGGGATCAGAGTCTGGGGTCAGTGTCTGGGATAAGATTCTGGGGTCAGTGTCTGGGATCAGAATCTGGGGTCAGTGTCTGGGATCAGAATCTGGGGTCAGAGTCTGGGATCAGTCTGAGTTCAGTGTCAGGGATCAGAGTCTGGGGTCAGCGTATGGGATCAGAGTCTGGGGTCAGTGTATGGGATCAGAGTCTGGGATCAATGTCTTGGTCAGTGTCTGGGATCAGAGTCTAGGGTCAATGTCTTCGGTCAGTGCCTGGGTTATAGTCTGGGGACAGTGTCTGGGATCAGAGTCTGGAGTCAGAGTCTTGGGATCAGAGTCTGTGGTCCGTGCATGGGATCAGAGTCTGGGGTCAGTGTCTGGGGTCAGTGTCGGGGATCAGAGTCTGGGGTCAGTGTCTCGGGTAAGTGTCTGGGATCAGAGTCTGGGGTGAGTGCCTGGGATCAGAGTCTGGGGTCAGTGTCAGGGGCAGTGTCTGGGATCAGACTCTGATATCAGAGTCTGGGGTCAGTGTCTTGGGTCATTGTCTGGGATCAAAGTCTGGGGTTAGTGTCTTGGGTAAGTGTCTGGGATCAGAGTCTGGGGTCAGTGTCTCGGGTCAGTGTCTGGGATCAGAGTCTGGGGTCAGTGTCTGGGATCAGAGTCTGGGGTCAGTGTCTTGGGTCAGTGTCTGGGATCAGAGTCTGGGGTCAGTGTCTGGGATCAGAGTCTGGAATCAGTGTCTGGGATCAGAGTCTGGAGTCAGTGTCTGGAATCAGAGTCTGGGAGCAGAGTCTGGGGTCATTGTCTGGGATCAGAGTCTGGGGTCAGTGTCTTAGGTCAGTGTCTGGGATCAGAGTCTGGGGTCAGTGTCTCGGGTAAGTGTCTGGGACCAGAGTCTGGGGTCAGTGCCTGGGATCAGAGTCTGGGGTCAGTGTCTGGGATCAGACTCTGGTATCAGAGTCTGGGGTCAGTGTCTTCGGTCATTGTCTGGGATCAAAGTCTGGGGTTAGTGTCTTGGGTAAGTGTCTGGGATCAGAGTCTGGGGTCAGTGTCTGGGAGCAGATTCTGGGGTCAGTGTCTTGGGTCAGTGTCTGGGATCAGTGTCTGGAGTCAGTGTCAGGGATCAGAGTCTGTGGTCAGTGTCTGGGATCGGACTCTGGGGTCAGTGTCTGGGATCAGATTCTGGGATCAGTGTCTGCGATCAGAGTCTGGCGTCATTGTCTTGGGTCAGGGTCTGGGATCAGAGTTTGGCGTCATTGTCTTGGGTCAGGGTCTAAGATCAGAGTCTGGAGTCAGTATCTTGGGTCAGTGTCCAGGGTCGGTATCTTGAGTCAGAGCTTGGAATCTAAGTCTGGGGTCAGTGTCTTGGGTAAGTGTCTGGGATCAGAGTCTGGGATCAGAGTCTGTGGTCAGTGTCCGGGAACAGAGTCTGGGGTCAGTGTCTGGGGGCAGCGTCTGGGATCAGACTCTGGAATCCGAGTCTGGGGTCAGTGTCTTGGGTCAGGGTCTGGGATCAGAGTCTGGAGTCAGTGTCTTGGGTCAGAGTCTGCGATCAGAGTCTGTGGTCAGAGTCTGGGGTCAGTGTCCTGGGATAGAGTCTGGGATCAGAGTCTGGGGTCAGTGTATTGGGTCAGTGTCTGGGATCAGACTCTGATATCAGAGTCTGGGGTCAGTGTCTTGGGTCATTGTCTGGGATCAAAGTCTGGGGTTAGTGTCTTGGGTAAGTGTCTGGGATCAGAGTCTGGGGTCAGTGTCTCGGGTAAGTGTCTGGGACCAGAGTCTGGGGTCATTGTCTGGGATCAAAGTCTGGGGTTAGTGTCTTGGGTAAGTGTCTGGGATCAGAGACTGGGGTCAGTATCTGGTATCAGAGTCTGGAATCAGTGTCTGGGATCAGAGTCTGGAGTCAGTGTCTGGAATCAGAGTCTGGGACCAGAGTCTGGGGTCATTGCCTGGGATCAGAGTCTGGGGTCAGTGTCTTAGGTCAGTGTCTTAGGTCAGTGTCTGGGATCAGAGTCTGGGGTCAGTGTCTCGGGTAAGTGTCTGGGACCAGAGTCTGGGGTCAGTGCCTGGGATCAGAGTCTGGGGTCAGTGTCTGGGATCAGACTCTGGTATCAGAGTCTGGGGTCAGTGTCTTCGGTCATTGTCTGGGATCAAAGTCTGGGGTTAGTGTCTTGGGTAAGTGTCTGGGATCAGAGTCTGGGGTCAGTGTCTGGGAGCAGATTCTGGGGTCAGTGTCTTGGGTCAGTGTCTGGGATCAGTGTCAGGGATCAGAGTCTGTGGTCAGTGTCTGGGATCGGACTCTGGGGTCAGTGTCTGGGATCAGATTCTGTGATCAGTGTCTGCGATCAGAGTCTGGCGTCATTGTCTTGGGTCAGGGTCTGGGATCAGAGTTTGGCGTCATTGTCTTGGGTCAGGGTCTAAGATCAGAGTCTGGAGTCAGTATCTTGGGTAAGTGTCTGGGATCAGAGTCTGGGATCAGAGTCTGTGGTCAGTGTCCGGGAACAGAGTCTGGGGTCAGTGTCTGGGGGCAGCGTCTGGGATCAGACTCTGGAATCCGAGTCTGGGGTCAGTGTCTTGGGTCAGGGTCTGGGATCAGAGTCTGGAGTCAGTGTCTTGGGTCAGAGTCTGCAATCAGAGTCTGTGGTCAGAGTCTGGGGTCAGTGTCCTGGGATAGAGTCTGGGATCAGAGTCTGGGGTCAGTGTATTGGGTCAGTGTCTGGGATCAGAGTCTGGGGTCAGTGTCTTGGGTCGGTGTCTGTGATCAGAGTCTGGGGTCAGTGTGCTGGGTCAGAGTCTTGGATCAGAGTATGGTGTCACTGTCTTGGTTCAGTGTCTGGGTTTAGAGACTGGAGTCAGTGTCTGGGATCAGAGTCTGGAGTCAGTGTCTTGGGTCAGTGTCAGGGATCAGAGTCTGGGGTCAGTGTCTGGGATCGGACTCTGGGGTCAATGTCTGGGATCAGATTCTGGGTTCAGTGTCTGCGATCAGAGTCTGGCGTCATTGTCTTGGGTCAGGGTCTGGGACCAGAGTCTGGCATCATTCTCTTGTGTCAGGGTCTGGGATCAGAGTCTGGAGTCAGTGTCCTGGGATCAGAGTCTGGGGTCAGTGTCTGGGATTGGAGTCTGGGGTTAGTGTATGGGACCAGAGTCTGGGGTCAGTGTCTGGGATCAGAGTCTGGGTCAGTGACTTGTGTCTGTATCTGGGATCAGAGACTGGGGTCAGTATCTGGTATCAGAGTCTGGAATCAGTGTCTGGGATCAGAGTCTGGAGTCAGTGTCTGGAATCAGAGTCTGGGGTTAGGGTCTGGGACCAGAGTCTGGGGTCATTGCCTGGGATCAGAGTCTGGGGTCAGAGTCTGGGGTCAGTGTCTTGGGTCAGTGTCTGGGATCAGAGTCTGGGTCAGTGACTTGTGTCTGTATCTGGGATCAGAGACTGGGGTCAGTATCTGGTATCAGAGTCTGGAATCAGTGTCTGGAATCAGAGTCTGGGGTCATTGCCTGGGATCAGAATCTGGGGTCAGAGTCTGGGGTCAGTGTCTTAGGTCAGTGTCTGGGATCAGAGTCTGGGGTCAGTGTCTCGGGTAAGTGTCTGGGACCAGAGTCTGGGGTCAGTGCCTGGGATCAGAGTCTGGGGTCAGTGTCTGGGATCAGAATCTGGTATCAGAGTCTGGGGTCAGTGTCTTGGGTCATTGCCTGGGATCAAAGTCTGGGGTTAGTGTCTTGGGTAAGTGTCTGGGATCAGAGTCTGGGGTCAGTGTCTGGGAGCAGATTCTGGGGTCAGTGTCTTGGGTCAGTGTCTGGGATCAGTGTCTGGAGTCAGTGTCAGGGATCAGAGTCTGGGGTCAGTGTCTGGGATCGGTCTCTGGGGTCAGTGTCTGGGATCGGTCTCTGGGGTCAGTGTCTGGGATCAGATTCTGGGATCAGTGTCTGCGATCAGAGTCTGGCGTCATTGTCTTAGGTCAGGGTCTGGGATCAGAGTTTGGCGTCATTGTCTTGGGTCAGGGTCTAGGATCAGAGTCTGGAGTCAGTATCTTGGGTCAGTGTCCAGGGTCGGTATCTTGAGTCAGAATTTGGAATCTAAGTCTGGGGTCAGTGTCTTGGGTAAGTGTCTGGGATCAGAGTCTGGGATCAGAGTCTGTGGTCAGTGTCCGGGAACAGAGTCTGGGGTCAGTGTCTGGGGGCAGCGTCTGGGATCAGACTCTGGAATCCGAGTCTGGGGTCAGTGTCTTGGGTCAGGGTCTGGGATCAGAGTCTGGAGTCAGTGTCTTGGGTCAGAGTCTGCGATCAGAGTCTGTGGTCAGAGTCTGGGGTCAGTGTCCTGGGATCAGAGTCTGGGGTCAGTGTATTGGGTCAGTGTCTGGGATCAGAGTCTGGGGTCAGTGTCTTGGGTCGGTGTCTGTGATCAGAGTCTGGGGTCAGTGTGCTGGGTCAGAGTCTTGGATCAGAGTATGGTGTCACTGTCTTGGTTCAGTGTCTGGGTTTAGAGACTGGAGTCAGTGTCTGGGATCAGAGTCTGGAATCAGTGTCTTGGGTCAGTGTCAGGGATCAGAGTCTGGGGTCAGTGTCTGGGATCGGACTCTGGGATCAATGTCTGGGATCAGATTCTGGGTTCAGTGTCTGCGATCAGAGTCTGGCGTCATTGTCTTGGGTCAGGGTCTGGGACCAGAGTCTGGCATCATTGTCTTGTGTCAGGGTCTGGGATCAGAGTCTGGAGTCAGTGTCTTGGGATCAGAGTCTGGAGTCTGTGTCTGGGAGCAGAGTCAGGGGTCCGTGTCTTGGGTCAGTGTCTGGGATCAGAGTCTGGGGTCAGTGTCTTGGATCAGATTCTGGGGTCAGTGTCTGGGATCAGATTCTGGGATCAGTGTCTGGGATCAGAGTCTGGGGTCAGTGTCTGGGATCAGAGTCTGGGATCAGAGTCTGGGGTCAGTGTCTTGGGTCAGTGTCTGGGATCAGAGTCTGGGTCAGTGACTTGTGTCTGTATCTGGGATCAGAGACTGGGGTCAGTATCTGGTATCAGAGTCTGGAATCAGTGTCTGGAATCAGAGTCTGGGGTCATTGCCTGGGATCAGAATCTGGGGTCAGAATCTGGGGTCAGTGTCTTGGGTCAGTGTCTGGGATCAGAGTCTGGGTCAGTGACTTGTGTCTGTATCTGGGATCAGAGACTGGGGTCAGTGTCTGGTATCAGAGTCTGGAATCAGTGTCTGGAATCAGAGTCTGGGGTCATTGCCTGGGATCAGAATCTGGGGTCAGTGTCTGGGATCAGACTCTGGTATCAGAGTCTGGGGTCAGTGTCTTCGGTCATTGTCTGGGATCAAAGTCTGGGGTTAGTGTCTTGGGTAAGTGTCTGGGATCAGAGTCTGGGGTCAGTGTCTGGGATCAGTGTCTGGAGTCAGTGTCAGGGATCAGAGTCTGGAGTCAGTGTCTGGGATCGTACTCTGGGGTCAGTGTCTGGGATCAGAATCTAGGGTCAGAGTCTGGGATCAGTCTGAGTTCAGTGTCAGGGATCAGAGTCTGGGGTCAGTGTATGGGATCAGAGTCTAGGATCAATGTCTTGGTCAGTGTCTGGGATCAGAGTCTGGGGTCAGTGTCTGGGATCAGAGTCTGGAGTTAGTGTCTGGGATCAGAGTCTGGGGTTAGTGTCTGGGACCAGAGTCTGGGGTCAGTGTCTGGGATCAGTGTCTGGGATCAGAGTCTGGGTCAGTGACTTGTGTCTGTATCTGGGATCAGAGACTGGGATCAGTGTCTGGGATCAGAATCTGGAATCAGTGCTAGGGATCAGACTCTGGGGTCAGTGTCGGTGATCAGATTCTGGGATCTGTATCTGGGATCAGAGTCTGGGGTCAGTGTGTTGGGATCAGAGTCTGGGGACAGTGTCTTGGGTTTAGAGTCTAGGGTCAGTGTCTGGAGCAATGTCAGGGATCAGAGTCTGGGGTCAGTGTCTGGGATAAGATTCTGGGGTCAGTGTCTGGGATCAGAATCTGGGGTCAGTGTCTGGGATCAGAATCTGGGGTCAGAGTCTGGGATCAGTCTGAGTTCAGTGTCAGAGATCAGAGTCTGGGGTCAGTGTATGGGATCAGAGTCTGGGGTCAGTGTATGGGATCAGAGTCTGGGATCAATGTCTTGGTCAGTGTCTGGGATCAGAGTCTGGGGTCAATGTCTTCGGTCAGTGCCTGGGTTATAGTCTGGGGACAGTGTCTGGGATCAGACTCTGGAGTCAGAGTCTTGGGATCAGAGTCTGTGGTCCGTGCATGGGATCAGAGTCTGGGGTCAGAGTCTGGGGTCAGTGTCTGGGATCAGAGTCTGGGGTCAGTGTCTCGGGTAAGTGTCTGGGATCAGAGTCTGGGGTGAGTGCCTGGGATCAGAGTCTGGGGTCAGTGTCAGGGGCAGTGTCTGGGATCAGACTCTGATATCAGAGTCTGGGGTCAGTGTCTTGGGTCATTGTCTGGGATCAAAGTCTGGGGTTAGTGTCTTGGGTAAGTGTCTGGGATCAGAGTCTGGGGTCAGTGTCTCGGGTCAGTGTCTGGGACCAGAGTCTGGGGTCATTGTCTGGGATCAAAGTCTGGGGTTAGTGTCTTGGGTAAGTGTCTGGGATCAGAGACTGGGGTCAGTATCTGGTATCAGAGTCTGGAATCAGTGTCTGGGATCAGAGTCTGGAGTCAGTGTCTGGAATCAGAGTCTGGGACCAGAGTCTGGGGTCATTGCCTGGGATCAGAGTCTGGGGTCAGTGTCTTAGGTCAGTGTCTGGGATCAGAGTCTGGGGTCAGTGTCTCGGGTAAGTGTCTGGGACCAGAGTCTGGGGTCAGTGCCTGGGATCAGAGTCTGGGGTCAGTGTCTGGGATCAGACTCTGGTATCAGAGTCTGGGGTCAGTGTCTTCGGTCATTGTCTGGGATCAAAGTCTGGGGTTAGTGTCTTGGGTAAGTGTCTGGGATCAGAGTCTGGGGTCAGTGTCAGGGATCAGAGTCTGGGGTCAGTGTCTGGGATCGTACTCTGGGGTCAGTGTCTGGGATCAGAATCTAGGGTCAGAGTCTGGGATCAGTCTGAGTTCAGTGTCAGGGATCAGAGTCTGGGGTCAGCGTATGGGATCAGAGTCTGGGGTCAGTGTATGGGATCAGAGTCTAGGATCAATGTCTTGGTCAGTGTCTGGGATCAGAGTCTGGGGTCAGTGTCTGGGATCAGAGTCTGGAGTTAGTGTCTGGGATCAGAGTCTGGGGTTAGTGTCTGGGACCAGAGTCTGGGGTCAGTGTCTGGGATCAGTGTCTGGGATCAGAGTCTGGGTCAGTGACTTGTGTCTGTATCTGGGATCAGAGACTGGGATCAGTGTCTGGGATCAGAATCTGGAATCAGTGCTAGGGATCAGACTCTGGGGTCAGTGTCGGTGATCAGATTCTGGGATCTGTGTCTGGGATCAGAGTCTGGGGTCAGTGTGTTGTGATCAGAGTCTGGGGACAGTGTCTTGGGTTTAGATTCTGGGGTCAGTGTCTGGAGCAATGTCAGGGATCAGAGTCTGGGGTCAGTATCCGGGGTCTGTATCCTGAGTCAGAGTCTGGAATCAGAGTCTGGGGTCAGTGTCTTGGGTCAGAGTATGGGATGAGAGTCTGTGGTCAGTGTCCGGGAACAGAGTCTTCGGTCAGTGCATGGAATCAGAGGCTGGGATCAGAGTCTGGGGTCAGTGTCTTGTGTCGGTGTCTGAGATCAGAATCTGGAGTCAGTGTCTTGGGATCAGAGTCAGGAGTCAGTGTTTTGGGCAGTGTCTGGGGATCAGAGTCTGGAGTCAGTGTCTGGGATAAGATTCTGGGGTCAGTGTCTGGGATCAGAATCTGGGGTCAGTGTCTGGGATCAGAATCTGGGGTCAGAGTCTGGGATCAGTCTGAGTTCAGTGTCAGGGATCAGAGTCTGGGGTCAGCGTATGGGATCAGAGTCTGGGTCAGTGACTTGTGTCTGTATCTGGGATCAGAGACTGGGGTCAGTATCTGGTATCAGAGTCTGGAATCAGTGTCTGGAATCAGAGTCTGGGGTCATTGCCTGGGATCAGAATCTGGGGTCAGAGTCTGGGGTCAGTGTCTTAGGTCAGTGTCTGGGATCAGAGTCTGGGGTCAGTGTCTCGGGTAAGTGTCTGGGACCAGAGTCTGGGGTCAGTGCCTGGGATCAGAGTCTGGGGTCAGTGTCTGGGATCAGAATCTGGTATCAGAGTCTGGGGTCAGTGTCTTGGGTCATTGCCTGGGATCAAAGTCTGGGGTTAGTGTCTTGGGTAAGTGTCTGGGATCAGAGTCTGGGGTCAGTGTCTGGGAGCAGATTCTGGGGTCAGTGTCTTGGGTCAGTGTCTGGGATCAGTGTCTGGAGTCAGTGTCAGGGATCAGAGTCTGGGGTCAGTGTCTGGGATCGGTCTCTGGGGTCAGTGTCTGGGATCAGATTCTGGGATCAGTGTCTGCGATCAGAGTCTGGCATCATTGACTTGGGTCAGGGTCTGGGATCAGAGTTTGGCGTCATTGTCTTGGGTCAGGGTCTAGGATCAGAGTCTGGAGTCAGTATCTTGGGTCAGTGTCCAGGGTCTTTATCTTGAGTCAGAATTTGGAATCTAAGTCTGGGGTCAGTGTCTTGGGTAAGTGTCTGGGATCAGAGTCTGGGATCAGAGTCTGTGGTCAGTGTCTGGGAACAGAGTCTGGGGTCAGTGTCTGGGGGCAGCGTCTGGGATCAGACTCTGGAATCCGAGTCTGGGGTCAGTGTCTTGGGTCAGGGTCTGGGATCAGAGTCTGGAGTCAGTGTCTTGGGTCAGAGTCTGCGATCAGAGTCTGTGGTCAGAGTCTGGGGTCAGTGTCCTGGGATCAGAGTCTGGGGTCAGTGTATTGGGTCAGTGTCTGGGATCAGAGTCTGGGGTCAGTGTCTTGGGTCGGTGTCTGTGATCAGAGTCTGGGGTCAGTGTGCTGGGTCAGAGTCGTGGATCAGAGTATGGTGTCACTGTCTTGGTTCAGTGTCTGGGTTTAGAGACTGGAGTCAGTGTCTGGGATCAGAGTCTGGAATCAGTGTCTTGGGTCAGTGTCAGGGATCAGAGTCTGGGGTCAGTGTCTGGGATCGGACTCTGGGGTCAGTGTCTGGGATCAGATTCTGGGTTCAGTGTCTGCGATCAGAGTCTGGCGTCATTGTCTTGGGTCAGGGTCTGGGACCAGAGTCTGGCATCATTGTCTTGTGTCAGGGTCTGGGATCAGAGTCTGGAGTCAGTGTCTTGGGATCAGAGTCTGGAGTCTGTGTCTGGGAGCAGAGTCTGGGGTCAGTGTCTTGGGTCAGTGTCTGGGATCAGAGTCTGGAGTCAGTGTCTGGGATCAGAGTCTGGGGTCAGTGTTTGGGATCAGATTCTGGGATCTGTGTCTGGGATCAGAGTCTGGGGTCAGTGTCTGGGATCAGAGTCTGGGGTCAGAGTCTGGGGTCAGTGTCTTGGGTCAGTGTCTGGGATCAGAGTCTGGGTCAGTGACTTGTGTCTGTATCTGGGATCAGAGACTGGGGTCAGTGTCTGGGATCAGAGTCTGCAATCAGTGTTTGGGATCAGAGTCTGGGGTCAGTGTTTGGGATCAGAGTCTGGGGTCAGAGTCTGGGGTCAGTGTCTTAAGTCAGTGTCTGGGATCAGAGTCTGGGGTCAGTGTCTCGGGTAAGTGTCTGGGACCAGAGTCTGGGGTCAGTGCCTGGGATCAGAGTCTGGGGTCAGAGTCTGGGGTCAGTGTCTTAGGTCAGTGTCTGGGATCAGAGTCTGGGGTCAGTGTCTCGGGTAAGTGTCTGGGACCAGAGTCTGGGGTCAGTGTCTGGGATCAGAGTCTGGGGTCAGTGTCTGGGATCAGAATCTGGTATCAGAGTCTGGGGTCAGTGTCTTGGGTCATTGCCTGGGATCAAAGTCTGGGGTTAGTGTCTTGGGTAAGTGTCTGGGATCAGAGTCTGGGGTCAGTGTCTGGGAGCAGATTCTGGGGTCAGTGTCTTGGGTCAGTGTCTGGGATCAGTGTCTGGAGTCAGTGTCAGGGATCAGAGTCTGGGGTCAGTGTCTGGGATCGGTCTCTGGGGTCAGTGTCTGGGATCAGATTCTGGGATCAGTGTCTGCGATCAGAGTCTGGCATCATTGACTTGGGTCAGGGTCTGGGATCAGAGTTTGGCGTCATTGTCTTGGGTCAGGGTCTAGGATCAGAGTCTGGAGTCAGTATCTTGGGTCAGTGTCCAGGGTCTTTATCTTGAGTCAGAATTTGGAATCTAAGTCTGGGGTCAGTGTCTTGGGTAAGTGTCTGGGATCAGAGTCTGGGATCAGAGTCTGTGGTCAGTGTCCGGGAACAGAGTCTGGGGTCAGTGTCTGGGGGCAGCGTCTGGGATCAGACTCTGGAATCCGAGTCTGGGGTCAGTGTCTTGGGTCAGGGTCTGGGATCAGAGTCTGGAGTCAGTGTCTTGGGTCAGAGTCTGCGATCAGAGTCTGTGGTCAGAGTCTGGGGTCAGTGTCCTGGGATCAGAGTCTGGGGTCAGTGTATTGGGTCAGTGTCTGGGATCAGAGTCTGGGGTCAGTGTCTTGGGTCGGTGTCTGTGATCAGAGTCTGGGGTCAGTGTGCTGGGTCAGAGTCTTGGATCAGAGTATGGTGTCACTGTCTTGGTTCAGTGTCTGGGTTTAGAGACTGGAGTCAGTGTCTGGGATCAGAGTCTGGAATCAGTGTCTTGGGTCAGTGTCAGGGATCAGAGTCTGGGGTCAGTGTCTGGGATCGGACTCTGGGGTCAATGTCTGGGATCAGATTCTGGGTTCAGTGTCTGCGATCAGAGTCTGGCGTCATTGTCTTGGGTCAGGGTCTGGGACCAGAGTCTGGCATCATTGTCTTGTGTCAGGGTCTGGGATCAGAGTCTGGAGTCAGTGTCTTGGGATCAGAGTCTGGAGTCTGTGTCTGGGAGCAGAGTCAGGGGTCAGTGTCTTGGGTCAGTGTCTGGGATCAGAGTCTGGGGTCAGTGTCTGCGATCAGACTCTGGGGTCAGTGTTTGGGATGAGATTCTGGGATCTGTGTCTGGGATCAGAGTCTGGGGTCATTGCCTGGGATCAGAGTCTGGGGTCAGAGTCTGGGGTCAGTGTCTTGGGTCAGTGTCTGGGATCAGAGTCTGGGTCAGTGACTTGTGTCTGTATCTGGGATCAGAGACTGGGGTCAGTATCTGGTATCAGAGTCTGGAATCAGTGTCTGGAATCAGAGTCTGGGGTCATTGCCTGGGATCAGAATCTGGGGTCAGAGTCTGGGGTCAGTGTCTTAGGTCAGTGTCTGGGATCAGAGTCTGGGGTCAGTGTCTCGGGTAAGTGTCTGGGACCAGAGTCTGGGGTCAGTGCCTGGGATCAGAGTCTGGGGTCAGTGTCTGGGAT
The DNA here is from genome assembly GCF_963921235.1 of Mobula hypostoma. Lineage (NCBI taxonomy): Eukaryota > Metazoa > Chordata > Chondrichthyes > Myliobatiformes > Myliobatidae > Mobula > Mobula hypostoma. Next base: position 59,465 of record NW_026948133.1, read on the forward strand.
CAGAATCTGGTATCAGAGTCTGGGGTCAGTGTCTTGGGTCATTGCCTGGGATCAAAGTCTGGGGTTAGTGTCTTGGGTAAGTGTCTGGGATCAGAGTCTGGGGTCAGTGTCTGGGAGCAGATTCTGGGGTCAGTGTCTGGGATTAGAGTCTGGGGTCAGTGCCTGGGATCAGAATCTGGTGTCAGTGTCTGGGATCAGTGTCCTGGGTCAGTGTCTAGGGTCAGTGTCTTGGGTCAGTGTCTGGAATCAGAGTCTGTGGTCAGTGTCTTGGGTCAGAGTCTGGGATCAGAGTCTGGGGTCAGTGTCTGGGATTAGAGTCAGGGGTCAGAGTCTGGGAGCAGAGTCTGGGGTCAGTGTCCGGGATCAGTATCTGGGATCAGAGTCTGGGGTCAGAGTCTGGGGTCAGTGTCCGGGATCAGTATCTGGGATCAGAGTCTGGGGTCGGAGTCTGGGATCAGTCTGAGTTCAGTGTCTGGGAGCAGAGTCCGGCGTCAGTGTCTTTGGTCAGTGTCTAGGATCAGAGTATGAGGTCAGTGTCTGGGATCAGTATCTGGGATCAGTATCTGGGATCAGAGTCTGGGTTCAGAGTCTGGTATCAGTCTGAGTTCAGTGTCTGGGATCAGAGTTTGGGGTCACTGTCTGGGATTCGAGTCTGGGGTCAGTGCCTGGGATCAGAGTCTGGGGTCAGTGTCTTGGGATCAGAGTCTGGGGTCTGTGTCTGGGATCAGAGTCTGTGGTCAGTGTCTTGGATCAGTGTCTGGGATCAGAGTCTGGGGTCAGTGTCTGGGATCAGAGTCTGGTGTATATGACAGGGGTCAGTGTCTGCCTTCAGGAGTTAGTGTCTAGGGTCAGTGTCAGGGGTCAGTGCCTGCGGTCAGTGTCAGGAGTCAGTGCCTGGGGCTAGTGTCAATGATCAGAGTCTGGAGTCTGTGACAGAGGTCAATGTCAAGGGTCCCTGTCTGGGCTCAGTGTCAGGGGTCAGTATAAGGGTCAATGTATGGGGTCAGTGTCAGGGATCTGTGTCAGGGTTGGTGTCACAGTTCAATTTCAGAGGTCAATGTCAAGGGCCAGTATCTGAGGTCACTGTCAGGTTTTAGTGTTCAGTGTCCTGTACCAACATCAGGGATCAGCATTTCGGATCAGTGTCAGGGGTCAGTGTCGGGGGCCAGCATCTGAGATCACTGTGTGGGTTCAGTGTCCATTGCCGATGTCAGGGGTCAGAGTCTGTGTCAGTGTCAGCCATCAGCATCAAGGGTCAGTGTCAGGGGTCAGTGTCTGGGGTTAGTGTCAGGAGTCAGTCCAGGGTCAGTGTTAGTGGTCGGTGTTTGGGGTCAGTGTCTGGTGTCAATGCCTGGGGCCAGTGTCTGAGCACACTGTCAGGGTTCAGTGTCCACTGTCAATGTCAGGGGTCAGTGTCAGTGTCCACTATCAATGTCAGAGGCCAGGGTCAGTGTCAAAGTCCTGCGTCAATGTCAGGGGTCAGTGTCAGTGTCAAAGTCCTGTGTCAATGTCAGGGGTCAGTGCCAGTGTTAAAGTCCTGTGTCAGTGTCAGGGGTCAGTGTCAGTGTCAAAGCCCTGTGTCAGTGTCAGGGGTCAATGTCAGTGTCAAAGTCCTGTGTCAGTGTCAGGGGTCAGTGTCAGTGTCAATGTCCTGTGTCAGTGTCAGGGGTCAGTTTCAGTGTCAAAGTCCTGTGTCAGTGTCAGGGGTCAATGTCAGTGTCAAAATCCTGTGTCAGTGTCAGAGGTCAGTGTCAGTGTCAAAGTCCTGTGTTAGTGTCAGGGTTCAGTCTAGGGTTATTGCCAGGAATAATGTCAGAGGTCACTGTCCATCAGTGTCATTGCTCAGTGTTAGTGTCCGGGGTTAGTGTCAGCATGAGTGATTGGAGTTACTCACCAGTGTCAGTCTCAGGGTCAGGGTCCAGTTCACTGTCGGGATCCCATTCGTATCTAAGGTCAGTGTCAGGATCAGTGTCCAGGGTTACTGTTCTGTGTCAGTGTCTGGGGACAATATCCAAGGCTGTGTCTCAGCTATCAGTGTCAGGATCAATGTCCTGGGTCAATGTCTGGTGTCAGTGCCGAGGATCATTGTCAGGATTATTGTCAGTGGTCACTGTCCAGGATTAGTGTCAAAGGTTAGTGTCCAGCGTTAGTGTCCAGAGCTAGTATCCAGCATTACAGTCCAGCGTTAGTGTCCATGGTTGGGGTCCAGAATTATTAGAGTCCAGAGCTAGTGTCTAGTGTTAGTGTCCAGCATTAGTGTCCAGGGTTAGTATCCAGCCTTAGTGACCAGGGTTAGTGTCCAGCGTTAGAGTCCAGTGTTAGTGTCCAGCATTAGTGTCCAGTGTTATTGTCCAGGGCTAATGTCCAGCGTTAGTGTCCAGGGCTAGTGTTCAGTGTTAGTGTCCAGCGATAGTGTCCAGCATTAGAGTCCAGCGTTAGTGTCCAGGGCTAGTGACCAGGGCTAGTGTCCAGCATTAGTGTCCAGTGTTAGTGTCCAGCATTAGAGTCCAGCATTAGTGTCCAGTGTTAGTGTCCAGGGCTAGTGACCAGGGCTAGTGTCCAGCATTAGAGTCCAGCATTAGTGTCCAGTGTTAGTGTCCAGCATTAGTATCCAGCGTTAGTGTCCAGCATTAGTGTCCAGTGTTAGTGTCCAGCATTAGAGTAAAGCATTAGAGTCCAGTGTTAGTGTCCAGCGTTAGTATCCAGCGTTAGTGTCCAGCATTAATGTCCAGCATTAGTGTCTAGGGCTAATGTTCAGCGTTAGTGTCCAGCGTTAACGTCCAGCATTAGTGTCTAGGGCTAGTGTCCAGCGTTAGTGTCCGGCGTTAGTGTTTAGGGCTAGTGTCTGAGGTCAGTGTGAAGAGTCAGTGTCAGGGTCAGTGTGAGAGTTAGTGTTAGGGTCAGTATACGGTGTTACTGTCCAGAGTCAGTGCAATGGGTTATTGTCCAGGGTCAGTTTTTGAGATTACTGTCCAGGGTCAGTGTATGGGATTATTGTCCAGGGTCAGTGTATGGGGTAACTGTCCAGGGTCAGTTTACTGGGTCACTGTCCAGGGTCAGTGTACGGGGTAACTGTCCAAGGTCTGTGTACGTTTTTATTGTCCAGGGCCAATATACAGAGTTACTGTCCATAGTCAGTGTACGGGTTTAATGTACAGGGTCAGTGTACAGTGTTACTGTCCAGGGTCAGTGTACGGATTTACTACCCAGGGTCAGTGTACGGGTTTAATGTACAGGGTCAGTGTACAGGGTTACTGTCCAGGGTCAGTATACGGGGTCACTGTCAAGGGTCAGAGTATAGGTTTAACGCCCAGTGTCAGTGTACAGGTTTACTATCCAGGGTCACTGTATGGGTTTAATGTACAGGGTCAGTGTACAGTGTTACTGTCCAGGTTCAGTACACGGGGTTACTGTCCAGAGTCAGTGTATGTGGCCACTGTCCAGGGTTACTGCCCATGGTCAGTGTATGGGGTCACTGTCCAGGGACGTTGTATGGGGTAACTGTCCAAGGTCTGTGTATGTTTTTATTGTCCAGGGTCAGTGTATGGGTCACTGTCCGGGGTCCGAGTGTGGGGTTACTGTCCAGGGTCCGAGTGTGGGGTTACTGTCCAGGGTCCGAGTATGGGGTTACTGTCCAGGGTCAGTGTACGGGTTTGACTTCCAGGGTCAGTGTACGGGGTCACTCTCCAGGGTCATATACGGGGTCACTGTCCAGGGTCAGTGTACGAGTTCTGTGTCAAGGGTTAGTGTCTGGTATTAGTGTCAGGTGCTGTGCCTAGGGTCATTGTCAGTGGCCATTCAGCATCCAGTGTCAGTGACCAGTTAATATGACACATATTATGTATCTGATTTGTGTCTGATACCCAGTCTTACATCCAGTGTCCAGGTATACATCCAGTGTTCAGGCTCCAGTGCAGTATATCCAGTATCTTAGTTCAGGCTCCAGTGCTCATTTTCAAGTATTCAATGTCCTGACCATATATCCAGTTTCTGGACTCCAGTGTCCAGTGTCCATGCAGTAAATCCAGTATCTAGTCCCAGGTTCCAGTGTCCAGGGTGTAGGCCATATAGCCAATGTCTAAGCTCCAGTGCCCAGTGCCCGAGCTTCAGTGCCCACTTTCCTCCGACCCAGCCATATATCCCGTGTTCTGATCCAGTGTCTGGGCTGCTGTGCTCACACTCCAAATCCAATGTCCAGAGCGTTTGTGCTCCAGTGCCTGGCATATCCAGTGACAGGGCTCCTGTGTACAGTGCCTGGCCGTACGTGCAGTGTCTTTGGCCCGGTGCCCAGTGCCTGGACTCCAGTGTCCGGTGTTTGGGCCGTATATCCTGTGTCCAATGCCCGGGCCGTACATCCAGTGCTCTGGTAGTAGTGTCCTGTGCCCAGTGTCCGGGCTGTCTGCTGCTCGGCGCCTCCGGTAATGTGCGGGTTAAGCTGGTGCGGGTCGGCGGGGGCGGGGGGTGTGTCAATCAGCGACGCGCCGGCCTCGGGACCGGGATGCCGATATTTAACCTGCGCCGCCGCTTCGGTGCCGAGTCTGGGCGTACGGTCCAAGCAGTACCGGCAGCCGGAACACCAACACCAACACCTGGACTGTAGCAGCACCAGCACCGGACGCCGACCGAGGGCAGCGGTACCGGCAGAAGTGACACTGGGAGTAGGAGCGGGGCCAGGAAGCGGCAACGCCGGCTGCGAAGCAGAAGCGGGAACGGGAGCAGAATCGGCGCCGTCCGGAGAGCCGCTCACGGAAGAAGCTGTTTGACATTGTCCGATCCATGCCTCGGGTGGCTCAGCCGCTGCCAGCCGTCTAGATACCGGGTGGCAGGGAGCGGCGGCGTTGCCATGGAGATGGTCTGCCGGCCGGGCTGAGCGGGCAGCGGCGGCACTCGGTGCGGGAGCCGAGGGGACAGGCGGCGACACAGAGCGGAGGGGCCAGCTAATCCCGCAGCACAACCTCAGCACGCCCAGTGCGTCCCCGTCACTCGCTGCACACTTCGTGCTATTAAAAGTATCCGCGTGCTGGTCCCGCTGACTATTTATAAACCTCTGGGATCTGGACTGGCCCGTTTAAGTCATGGAGCCGCCGCAGTGTTTCCTGAGCTGTCTATGTGTGTTACTCCTTCAGCACGGCCTCTGTCAACCGTACTTGCACCTCCGGCCGGTGCCCAGTGACAGTCTCCCTGTCCTGGACATCATCGAGCAACCGGACCCGGACAACGACCCCAAGGACAGCGACCTGGACGAGCGCGCTCTGCGGAGGCGGCTCGGCAGCCACTTCGACCCCAGCTTCATGTCCATCACCCTGCCCGAGGTGGACGCGTCCGTGTCCCGGGAGTCCGGCCACAGGTTCAAGCCCCTGGGCGCGCTGCCCAACGATATCAAGAGACTGGATTTGTCCGAGACCCCTTACGGCAGGCGGATGAAGCTGGGGAAAAAGGCGAGGCGGAGACTGCAGCAATGGTTATGGTCTTACACTTACTGTCCGGTGATGTACACTTGGAAGGACCTCGGAGGTCGTTTCTGGCCGCGATTTGTGAAAGAAGGGAACTGCTATAACGAGAGGTCCTGTTCATTCCCGGAAGGAATGCTCTGTAAACCTGTCAAATCCATCAGCAAGACGTTCTTAAGATGGTACTGCCAGGGATGGTCCAAGCCGCGGTACTGCACGTGGATACCTGTGCAGTACCCAGTTATTTCTGAGTGCAAGTGTGCCTGCTGAATGCGGACGGACCGGTGACTCGACACACGCACAGATGGTCTATAGTATAACAACGCCTATAGTCAAATCTATTTTTATATATCGCATTCTAAAGAAGCCCCAGCTTTGTATCTATATTAACACAGAGATTTTACGCTGCAGAAAATCTTGGGATTATTGGAGGAGAGCGAACGGACCATAATTCAGCCCTGATCGGAGAGACTGGCACAGTTTCCGGAGTTCCGATGGTGCCATGTGCCGAGATATTTTTTGTAATATAATTATTATTATAAAAAGTTGAGGTGAAGATATTACAGAGTGAATCTCAGCTTTCCAATACATAGAGTTAGAAGAGTAAAAAACGTGTCAATTATTTATTTCTTTACCGTTTGTTGATAATTAACTAGACGATATCGTGGCATTGGAGATGTTTACTTGAATATACTTTCTAAACAAAACATATCAATGTAAATATAATGGTTCATTGTTTTTAGCAATAAAGTCTCATCTTTGAAACAAAGGTTTTGGAAATGTGACCCTCCAGCCTGGGCGATAATCTTCCCGAGACAGAACGATTCAGGCTCCGCTCAAATGTCCCGATCCCTTCGCAGCCGCTCCGTGGGAAATGAGCTGCGGTCCGTCCTGCCAGCACGGCCCGCCGTGTGTGTGTGTACAGGTGAGGCCGGATACCGGTGTGGAGGAACGGGGGCCGGAGCGCCGAACCTTGCGCCCCACCGGCTTCACATCACACATCACATCCCGAGTGGCAGCCACTGCGAGCCGCCGCTACCCAGCACTTGCAGGAAGCTGCCAGACACAAGGCAGTGATCTGTTCAAAGCAAAGCGGCTACAACCAAAAAAAAAATGCTTTAAATTTAGGACAGGATGAAGAAATTCCACCACCGGCGCTGGAATATTGGGTTCAGGGACACCTCGACAAAAGCAGGTGAAAAAAAAATATTAGAATACTGAACTGCAAACAAATAAAAAAAAGATGTTTTTAATTTGGAATGTGTCCAGCGAGATGGGGACACGTTGTCTGGGCATTTGCGCGGGCTCCCCCCCCCCTCCCACACAAACACTGATATTTATACAGGCATGCAGAGTTGAAAACATTGAGAGCGGCGATGAAGTCGTCCGCCGAACAGAACGGCCGATTGATAGGAGCGCCTTCCTGGCGTCCACTAATTGAAGCCCAGTCAATGCGTTTAACGGGACTAAATGTGCGCCCAGTTCCTCGCGGGCAATGCATCCGCGTTGTAATTTGCTAATTAAAGTACACGTTCAGACTGAGACGAGACGATCCCTGGTTATATTCGCTACTGCTGCGCGTTGCTTTTCACGTTTATAAATACTATTATTTATTAAGAAGCCCTCTTGGACGCGTCAAGACACTGGGAGAGGGAGACGGAGTCGGCTGTCTGGGTATTTCTGGGACTGTGCTGGACTCTGATGTCTCGCAGTGTTCTAAAGCCCCGAGCTTGATCCCTGGGTATAGTTGCATTGAGACGTTTAGCCTGAGCTCTGAGCAGATGCTGGGACTGACTTAGAGGCGCCGTTCAGCCGCCCCTCTCGACAGCCCGGAATTTAGCACTAAGACCCTACACACATACACATACACACACAGAGCCCATTAACCCTCTCCTCGCCTCCTTTCCATGCTCCATGCCTCGGTTAATGATTGCTGCCAGTCTTACACAGTCGCCCAGTCACAGTCTTTGCAGCCCGGGGGCGGCACCAAACCTCGCTGAATTCCAGCGCCGCAGTTTGCATTGTTGCTGCGTGCCGAGTGCTTCACTTCACGGGCGGCGCGGCGCGGCGGGGCGGGGCGCAGTCTGCGGCGCACGGTGAAGAGCGCTGTGGGTGAGGGGCGGCAGGTAGCGCCGCTGGGATCGCCGCCTCCCCCACACGCTCCCTCCCCCACTTCACTCAATTGCTCGGTCTGAAGCCTGCGTGGTTCCCGGCCCAGCGAGTGCGGCGCAACCCGAAACCAGTTCCCAGTGGGCTCGCTGCCAGCGAGTAAAACTGTCCAATATAACTCCAAATTGATCTTCTTTCTGGGCCCGGCAACTGGTGCACAGGAAAGCAAAATCATAGTGATATCAGATCAGACGTATAGGGGAGGGAGGCACTGAGGAGATGTTTCGCGGATACGGCATCTGTTAGTGGAGAGAAGGAGCATCACTCTGTGTCTGATCCCGGGAGATGGGATAGAAGGAGTTTCTCTTTGTGTCTGACCTCCGGAGTGTGTGAAGGACAGTGTAGTGCGAACTTCATTCTGTGCCTGACCCCGAGAGTGTGCGATGGAATGGGATAGAAGGAGCTTCACTTTATGCCTGATCACAGGCGTGTGTAATGGGGCGGTGTGGCGGGAGTTTCACGTTGTGTGTGACCCCAGGAGTGTGTGAAGGACAGTGTAGTGCAAACTTCACTCTGTGACTGACCCCGGGAGTGTGTGATAGGACTATATAGAGGGAGCTTCACTCTGAGTCTGACACCAGGAATATGAAATGGGACATATGGAAGGAGTTTCACTTTGTGTCTGACTCAGGGAGTGTGTGATGGGATGGTGTGGAGGGAGCTTTACTCTGTATCTGACGTGAGGCATCTGTCATGGGATGGTGCACAGAGCACTTCACTCTGTGTCTGACCCTGGGAATATGAAATGAACAGTATGGAGGGAACTTCACTCTGTGTGTGTGTGATAGGATGGTGCGGAGGGAGCTTTACTCTGTGTCTGACCCCGGGAGTGTGTGATGGGATGGTGTGGAGAGAGCTTTACTCTGTGTCTGACCCTGGGAATATGAAATGGGACAGTATGGAGGGAGCTTCACTCTGTGCCTGACCCCAGGAGTGTGTGATGGGATGGTGTGGAGGGAGCTTACTCTGTGTCTGACCCTGGGAATATGAAATGGAACAGTATGGAGAGAGCTTCACTCTGTTTCTGACCCCAGGAATATGTAATAGGACAATATGGAGGGAGCTTCACTCTGTGTCTGACCCTGGGAGTATGTGATGGGATGGTGCACAGGGAGCTTTGCTCTGTGCCTGACCCTGGGAATATGTAATAGGACAACATGGAGGGAACTTCACTCCGTGTCTGACCCTGGGAATATGAAATGGGACAGTATGGAGGGAGTTTCACTTTGTGTCCGACACCAGGAGTGTGTGATGGGACGGCGTGCAGGGAACTTCACTCTGTGTCTGACCCTGGGAGTGTGTGATGGGACGGTGGGGATGGAGATTCACTCTGTGTCTGACACCAGGAGTGTGCGATGGGATGGTGCGCAGGGAACTTCACTCTGTGACCTCGGGATTGTGTGATGGGACGGCATGCAGGGAACTTCACTCTTGCGTCTGACACCTGGAGTGTGTGATGGGATAGTGTAGAGGGAACTTTACTCTGTGTCTGACACCTGGAGTGTGTGATAGGATAGTGTAGAGGGAACTTTACTCTGTGTCTGACACCTGGAGTGTGTGATGGGATAGTGTAGAGGGAACTTTACTCTGTGTCTGACACCTGGAGTGTGTGATGGGATGGTGCGCAGGAAACTTCACTCTTGTGTCTGATCCTGGGAGTGTACGATGGGATGGTGTGGAGGGAGTTTCACTCTGTGTCTGACACCAGGAGTGTATGCTAGGATGGTGTGCAGGGTGCTTTACTCTGTGTCTGACCCCGGGAGCGTGAGATGGGATGGTGCTCAGGGAACTTCACTCTGTGTCTGACACCTGGAGTGTGTGATGGGATGATGTGGAGGAAACTTCACTCTGTGTCTGACACCTGGAGTGTGTGATGGGATGGTGCACAGGGAACTTCACTCTGTGTCTGACACCTGGAGTGTGTGATGGGATGGTGTGGAGGAAACTTCACTCTGTGTCTGACACCTGGAGTGTGTGATGGGACGGCGTGTAGGGAGCTTCACTCTGTGTCTGACACCTGGAGTGTGTGATGGGACGGCGTGCAGGGAGCTTCACTCTGTGTCTGACACCTGGAGTGTGTGATGGGACGGTGCACAGGGAACTTCACTCTGTGAGCTCGGGATTGTGTGATGGGTCATTTTAGGTTGTGGGGACAGCTTCATCCTATGACCTCAGGAATTTGTGATGGGATGGTGTAGAGCGCGATTAAAATTCTGTTTCTAACCCATTTCATGTCAGTGCCAGAGCTGTGCTATGGGAGGTGTGGAGGGAGTTTTGGTCTGTCTGCATTCTCTGCTGTGGGTGTGTGTGACAGATACGTCCCTGTGTGTCGTGTGAATGCTGGCCCTGTACCTTGGGTCCATGATGAAGGCTAAAGTGGCACTTGCTTTCATTCAGCAGCCCAAGTTTAGGGGATTTGCTGGTTTTGTTGAGAGAGAATGACGGCATTCATTAGTCTGAACACAATTGTGATTGTAATATATGTCTGCATGTTTACAAAACTCACCAGTCCTGCTTTACTTTTTATTAGTGTTTCATTCCTTGAAGGTGCTGTCACAATATTCTCTTCATCAAATTAATAAAATCAGCAGTTTTCTTGGGGATTTTTTGCTGCTGTGTAGTAATTGTTGGATTTGTTTTTGCAGGAAGTGTTCTTCAAAACTCAATGTGATACCATTAAGAATCATTAATTCTCCCCAGAAACTGAACTGGGGAAAACACTTGTGTAGCCTTAGTATTGAGGGCTCACTCTCATTGCTGCTTGGTTGTATCAGGTCCAGACATGCCAGTAATTCAGTGTTTCTGATCCTCTTATTGATTGTACGGCATAATGATACTGACACCCTGTCCCTACAGACACATAGCCTCTGTAAGGACTCTGTCCCACATAATTCCCGAGCACAGCCCCACACCATGCGACTGCACTCATTCTCATTCTGTGGGCTTCTTTACTTGGAAAACTCCTGTCTATAGATTGGCTAAACATAACTCTGCTCAAACTGTTCTTGGTAACCCTCAAATATGTTTGTGGGAAGGGGAGAGTAGGTTGATACAGCCTATGTTTTAGTATCATTGACATATCCCCAGGAGTCTCGATCACACACATGCTCTCTTCCATGTAAACTGTGCTTCTATCTTGCCGACAATCTGCCAAAATTTTGTAAGTTCAAAGCTGTAGTAATGTAAACCAGCTTAATGCTGGAACATTTTTCCACGGCTGAGAGGCTGTAAGAAAAAAAAGTCTCGTACCTTGGTGTGTTACGGACTGGAGAGTCCGAGTTTGGATTTATGTCTGTCTGTTACTGTGAGCCAATGCTGCCAATATACTGTACTTCATCAGTGCCCACTGCGGGGAGAGTGAGCCAGGCTGCTACACCCTGTCTCTACCCAGTGCGTCTGAGCTGTCAGCACTGTTCTCTCCACATCAAAAGAGAATAAGTCTTGCCTGCCGCCCACCATGATCTCAGAGTTTGCCAAGCCTCAAGTGTTTTTTGTGTGCTTCTGTTTGCATTTTAAATAATCTCACATCAGAAACAGAAGTTCAACCTTAAAATGTTGCTCTTGGGATCAAGAAGGCAGTCTGGCACCTGCTGAGGGGAGAGACAAGGTCTCCCAGCAGAGACCTGAGTCCAAAGAGCTGAGGGGAGTCTTTGAGTGAAAAATGATGTCCGTATTGACTTTCACCAGGAGTGAGTGAGACACTGTGGCAGATCAGCAGGATTGAGATTAAAATCCGACAATTTAAAGGCCTCAGATTGAGGAACTCTTCACAGACGTTATATTGGAAGTGGTTCAGACAATTTGAATACTATATAATGGGAAGTCATTTGATCCACTGGAATTATAAAAATTGGGAAGCGGATTGAGGTGCAGATCCGGCCCTGAAGTGATGGGGAAGGAGCTGATCCACTGAAATACCATGCATACACATTCAAGTAATTTCTCAGTGACATTGCAGGGATTGCTGAGATATTGATGATATTCCAACAATGATGTAAGCATGCTGTTAGCAGCTTAGAATGATGTTGAGAGAGGCAGAGGGGCTGTCGTTTAGCAACACATGCACATAATACCAATTACCAAGCGGCAATCAGCACTGACATTTCTAAGCACTGGGAACAGTTGCCAGGGTATTCAGCTCTTTTAAGTCATTAGAATTTGAACAACAGTGCAGTCTGGCTGAGAATTCAAGAAAATTCTGAAATGGGGGTTGAAATGTAGTTCCATTGAATTCCTTGTACGGAGTGAAGAGTCTAAGCCAGTCCTTGTACCACAACAGCCCTGATGAGAGCTGCATTTCTACAGCTTTCCTGTAAGGGGTGCATCACATTACTGCTGTGTCCATGGGTGGAGTTTCATTGTCTGCTTTGATGATAACACAGCATTCTGTAGTGCTTCTGAAATACTGTATCTTCTTGTCGGCACAGTAGTTGATGAAATGGTACTAAAGCACCAGTAACCAGGGTTCGATTCCCACCACTGTCTGTAAGGAAATTGTTCATTCTCCCAGTGACCCTGGTTTCCTCCATCTCCAATGACTTATGGGTTAGTAGAGCAGCACAGGCTCGCTGGCTGTAAGGGCCTCTTACTATGCTGTGTCTTTAAATAAAAATGAGTGCAGTTAATGATAGCAGAGGAACCACTGGAGCAGAGCGTAACAAGGCAACAGTTTGACTCAGAAGGAACTTACAGATGAGACGAAGCAGGGACAGGAAGTCATCCCTTACGGAGTGACGTGCAGGTCAGTGAGAGGGTGTAGAAGGGGTCTTCTCGGATGCTACCTGGATTAGACTGCATGTGCTATGACAATATGCTGGAGAAATCTGGGTTGTTGTCTGTGGAGTAGTAGAGGCTGAGGAGAGATCCAGAAGAGGTTTAGGAGATTATGAGAGGCATTGACAGAGTAAACAGACTGTATCTTTTACTCAGTGTCGAAGCATCAATAACAGGCAACATACTTAGGAGTTGTGCAGGGCAAGTTTTTATAGCGAGAGGGGGGGTGTCTGGAATCCACCACTTAGGGTGGTGGTGGAGGCAAATACCAAACACGGTATTAAGATGCTTTTAGATGAATATGGAAACCATAGAAACCATAGAAACTACAGCACAGAAACAGGCCTTTTGGCCCTTCTTGGCTGTGCCGAACCATTTTCTGCCTCATCCCACTGACCTGCACACGGACCATATACCTCCCATCCATGTATCTGTCCAATTTATTCTTAAATGTTACAAAAGAACCCGCATTTACCACCTCATCTGGCAGCTCATTCCATACTCCCACCACTCTCTGTGTGAAGAAGCCCCCCCAATGTTCCCTTTAGACTTTTCCCCCCTCACCCTTAACCCATGTCCTCTGGTTTTTTTCTCCCCTTGCCTCAGTGGAAAAAGCCTGCTTGCATTCACTCTATCTATACCCATCATAATTTTATATACCTCTATCAAATCTCCCCTCATTCTTCTACGCTCCAGGGAATAAAGTCCTACCTATTCAACCTTTCTCTGTAACTGAGTTTCTCAAGTCCCGGCAACATCCTTGTAAACCTTCTCTGCACTCTTTCAACCTTATTTATATCCTTCCTGTAATTTGGTGACCAAAACTGAACACAATACTCCAGATTCGGCCTCACCAATGCCTTATACAACCTCATCATAACATTCCAGCTCTTATACTCAATACTTCGATTAATAAAGGCCAATGTACCAAAAGCTCTCTTTACGACCCTATCTACCTGTGACAACACTTTTAGGGAATTTTGTGTCTGTATTCCCAGATCCCTCTGTTCCACTGCACTCCTCAGTGCCTTACCATTAACCCTGTATGTTCTACCTTGGTTTGTCCTTCCAACGTGCAATACCTCACACTTGTCAGCATTAAACTCTATCTGCCATTTTTCAGCCCATTTTTCCAGCTGGTCCAAGTCCCTCTTCAGGCTCTGAAAACCTTCCTCACTGTTTACTACACCTCCAATCTTTGTATCATCAGCAAACTTGCTGATCCAATTTACCACATTATCATCCAGATCATTGATATAGATGACAAATAACAATGGACCCAGCACTGATCCCTGTGGCACACCACTAGTCACAGGCCTCCACTCAGAGAAGCAATTCTCTACCACCACTTTCTGGCTTCTTCCATCGAGCCAATGTCTAATTCAATTTACCACCTCTTCATGTATACCTAGTGACTGAATTTTCCTAACTAACCTCCCATGCGGGACCTTGTCAAAGTATGGCGATTGGAGGGATATGGTAATTCTGTAGAGAATGGGGGATATAGCCACTGTATAGTAAATAGAGGATATGGACATTGTACAATGAATGGAGGGATATGGACATTCTATAGTGAATGGAGGATATGGACATTGTACAGAGAATGGAGAATATGGATTGTACAGTGAATGGAGGGATATGGACATTGTGGAGTGAATGGAAGGATATTGACATTGTATAGTAAATGGAGGATATTGACATTGTACAGTGAATGGAGGACATGGATATTGTATAGTGAATGGAGGGATATGGACATTGTATAGTGAATGGAGGGATATGGACATTGTAGAGTGAATGTAGGATATGGACATTATACAGTGAATGGAGGAATATGGATATTATACTGTGAAAGGGAGGAATGGAGGGAAAAGCAGGACATTTTTTCAGTGGCAGTCATTGATTGGAGTATGCAGAAGTGTTCCCATGCAAGTCTGGTAAACAGCTTTAAAAACCAGTAAAATTCCATAAAAGGGGGGGACCATCTAGTGGAACAGTCATTGTTGGAGCAGCCATTTTCGGAGTGGTAAGGCTTTGGCTCAACAGGCAGAGGTGAGGTAAGTAGGTAAGTTCATTCCTTATTTCTTTTTTTTTCGTATCTAACTCTTGAGAGAATAGGGGTATGACTTCAGGGTCAGTGTTCCATTCTAGGTGTCAGATGTGGGATTTCCAGGAGACTACCAGCATCCCCAATGGCCACATCTGCACCAGGTGCATCGAGATGCAGCTCTTTAGAGACCGAGTTAGGGGAATGGAGCTGCAGCTCGAGTACCTTTGGCTTGTTAGGGAAAGTGAAGAGGTGATAGACAGGAGCTACAGGGAAGTTGTCACCCCAAGGCTACAGAGGACAGATAAATAGCTGACTGTCAGGAGAGGGAGGAAGAATGTCAGATGGTGGAGAACAGTCCCTTGGCCATCCCCTTCAATAAGTACCGGTATTCCATTATGAGTACTGTTGAGGGGGACGGCCTACCTGGGGGAAGCCACAGCAGCCGTGCCTCTGGTACTGAGTCTGGCCCTGTGGCTCAGAAGGGAAGAGAACTGCAGAGGACAACAGCAGTAATAGGGGACTCTATAGTTCAGGGGGACAGATAGGCGATTCTGTGGACACGAAAAAGAAATACAGCTAGTAGTTTGCTTCCCAGGTGCCAGGGTCCGCGATGTTTCTGAACTCATCCACAATATCCTGAAAAAGGGAAGGTGAGCAGCCAGAAGTCATGGTACATATTGGTACCAACGACATAGGTAGATAAAGGGAGGATGTCACGAAAACAGAATATAGAGTTAGGAAGGAAGCTGAGAAGCAGGACCTCAAGGGTAGTCATCTCAGGATTGCTGCCTTTGCCACGTGACAGTGAGGATAGGAATAGAATGAGGCTGCAGATAAATGTGTGGCTAAAGAATTGGAGCAGGGGGCAGGGATTCAGATTTAAGACCATAAAACCATAAGACATAAGAGCAGAATTAGGCCATTTGGCCCATCGAGTCTGCTCCACCATTCAATCATGGTTAATCCTTTTTTTCCTCTCCTCAGCCCCACGCCCTGGCCTTTTTCCCATAACCTTTGACGCCATGGCCAATCAAGAACCTATCAAGCTCTGCCTTAAATACACCCAGTGACCTGGCCTCCACAGCTGCATGTGGCAACAATTTCCCCAAATTCACCACTCACTGGCGAAATAAATTTCTCTGCATTTCTGTTATAAATGGATGACCTTCTAACCTGAGGCTGTGCCCTCTTGTCCTAGACTCCCCCATCATGGGAAACATCCTTTCCATATCTACTCCGTTTTGGCCTTTCAACATTTGAAAGGTTTCAATGAGATACCCCCTCATCCTTCTAAATTCCAGCAAGTACAGACCCAGAACCATTAAACATTTGTTGTATGATAACACGTTCATTCCCGGAATCATCCTTGTGAACCACCTCTGAACCCTCTCCAAAGCCAACACATCTTTTCTTAAATGAGGAGCCCAAAACTGTTCACAATACTCAAGGTGAGGCCTCACCAGAGCCTTATAAAGTCACGGCCCTGCTCTTGTATTGTAAACCTCTTGAAATGAATGCTAACATTGCATTTGCCTTCCTCACCACTGACTCTGTCTGCAAGTGAACCTTCAGGGTGTTCTGCACAAAGACTCCCAAGTCTCTTGGCATCTTAGATTTTTGAATTTTCTCCCTATTAAGAAAATAGACGGCACAATTATTTCTGCTGCCAAACTGCATGACCATGCATTTTTCCAACATTTGCCACTTTTTTGCCAGTTCTCCAAATCTGTCTCAGTCTGTCTGCAGCCTGCCTTTTTCCTCTACATTATCTGCCCTTCCTCCAATTTTCATATTACCTGCAAACTTGGCAAAAAAGGCCCTGTGGTCCATCATCTAAATCATTGATACATCGCATAAAAAGAAGCAGTCCCAACGTCGACCCCTGTGGAACACCACTCGTCACTGGCAGCCAACTAGAGAAGGGTCCTCTTGTTCCCACTCGCTGCTCTTACCATGCCAGGAACTTTCCTGTAATTCTTTCCGCTGCCTTCCTCCTTTCTTAAAGAGTGGAGCAACTTTTCCAATTTTCCTGTCCTCTGGCACCATGCTAAGGTCTAATGATTTTTGAAGTATCATTACTAATGCCTCCACAATCTCCGCCACTACCTCTTCAGAACACAAGGGTGCAGTTCATCTGATATGGGTGACTTTCAGCTTTTTGAGTACCTTCTCCCTTGTAATAGTAACTGCACTCACTTCTCTTCCCTCACACCTTTCAATATCTGGCACACTGCTAGTATCTCCCACAGTGAAGACTGATGCAAAACACTCATTTAGTTCATCTGCCATCTCCTTGTCCTCATTATTATTTCTTTGGCCTCATTTTCTAGTGGTCCCATATCGGCTTTCATCTCTTTTCTTTTTTACATACTTGAAAAAGCTTTTTCTATCCACTTTGAAATTGTTTGCTAGCTTGCTTTCATATTTCCTCTTTTCCCTCCTAATGATTCTTTTAGTTGCTCTCTGTAGGGTTTTAAAAGCTTCTCAATGCTCTACCTTCCCACTAATTTATTGTTCAATTAGTGTACACTTTTGCTTTTACATCAGCTTTGACTTCCCTTCTCAGCCACAGTTGTATTATTTTGCCATAAGTGTATTTCTCATGTTTGGAATACATCTTTCCTACATCTTTCCTGCATCTTCCTCATTTTTCACAGAAACTCATGCCATTGCTGCTTTGCTGTTATTCCTGCCAGCATTTCCTTCCAATCATCTTTAGCCAACTCCTCTCTCATACCACTGTAGTTTCCTTTACTCCACTGAAATACTGCTATGTCAGACTTTACTTTCTCCCAGAAAATTTCAAGTTGAACACAATCATATTGTGATCACTGCCTCCTAAGGCTTCTTTTACTTTAAGCTCCCTAATCACCTCTGGTTCATTACATAACACCCAGTCCAGTATAGCTGATCTCTTAGTAGGCTCAGTGACAAAATGTTCTAAAAAGCAATCTCATAGGCACTTAACAATCTCACTTTCTTGACATCTATGACCAACCTGATTTTCCCGATAGACCTGCATGTTAAAATCTCCCATGACTGTCATAATATTGCCCTTTTGCCACACTTTTTCTATTTCCTATTGTAATCTGTAGTTCACATTCCAGCCACTTTTGGGAGGACTGTATAAAACTGCAATCAGGATCCTTTTACCCTTACAGTTTCTTAACTCAACCACAAGGATTCAACATCTTCCGATCCTATGTCACATCTTTCTACTGATTTGATGCCATTCTTTACCAGCAGAGCTACACCACTGCCTCTGCCTTCCTTCCATTCCCTCCAATACAATTTCTGGATAATTGTGAGCTCTTCTGGGGTAGATGTGACTTTACAAAAGGGACGGGTTGTTCTTGAGTCTGAGGGGGACCAATATTCTTCCAAGAAGGTTTACTAGAGCTGTTGGGAGTGGTTTAGACTAATATGGCAGGGGAATGGGAACCAGTATGATAGAGCTGAGGATGAGCAGGCAGGTTTACAAGTAGATGATGGGTGTAACAGGAATGTATTGACGGACAAGCCAATGACTGGGTACAGATGCAGACAAAGCAAAGAATTAAATTGTATAACAGAAACAAAATTCAAAATGTGAAGAATGCAGGACTGAAGATACTGTATTGAAATACTCATAGCATTCGGAATAAGGTTGATGAACTCATGGCGCAATTAGAGATTAGTCGGTATGACACAGTGGGCATCACTGAGTTGTGGTTGAAAGAAGGTCATAGTTGGGAGCTTAATATCAGACAATATACTTTGTATTGAAAGGACAGACATCAAGGCAGAGGCAATGGTGTGTCCCTGTTGGTAAGAGATGTAATTACATCTTTAGAAAGAGGTGACAAAAGATCAGAGAATGTCGAATATTTGTGGGTGGAGTTAAGAAACCGCAAGGGTGAAAAAAAACATTATGGGAATCATATATAGACCTCCAAATAGTAGCCAAGGTGTGGGCTTGAGATTGCAAAGGGAGCTGAAAAGGGCATGTAATAAGGGTAATGACACAAATTGTAATGGGGGATATCAGCATGCAAAGGGATTGGGAAAAGCAGGTTAGTGTTGAATTGCAAGCGAGAGAATTTGTTGAATGCCTACAAGATGGGTTTTAAGAACAGCTTGTCCTTGCTGCCTACTTGGGGAAAGGCTAAATTAGATTTGGTGTTGTGTAATAACCCAGATCTTATTAGAGAGCTTAATATAAAGGAACCCTTAGGAGACAGTCATCATAATATGATTGAATTCATACTGCAATTTGAGAGGGAAGAGCATAAGTCACATGTAACAGTATCGCAATGGAATAAAGGGAATTACAGAGGCCTGAGAGAGGAGCTTGCCAGGTGGATCAGAGAAGGATACTGGCGGAGATTACGGCAGGGCGGAGATTATGGCAGAGCAGAGATGGCTGAAGTTTCTGGGAATAGTTCACAAGGTGCAGGATAGATATGTCCCACAGAAAAAGAGGTTCTCAAATGGGAGGGGTAGGCAACTGTGGCTGACAAGAGAAGTTAAGGACTTCATAAAAGCTAAGTAAAGGGCATATTGTACAAGGTAGCAAAAGTGATTGAGAAGTTGGATGATTGGGAAACTTTTAAAATCCAACAAAAAGCAACTAAAAATGTCATAAGATGAGGGCAATCTAGCAAATAATATAAAGCAGAATACTGAATTTTATTTCAGTTAATTAGGGAGTGAAAAGAAGGTGATAGTTGATGCTGGACCACTGGAAAATGATGCTGGTGAGGTAGTAATGGGGGACAAAGAAATGGCAGATGAACTTAATGGATTCTTTGCATCAGTATTCATTGTGGAAGGCATGAGCAGTGTGTCAGAACAAGTGTCATGGAGCAGGAGTGAGTGCCATTGGAAAAAATGCTAGGCAAACTCAAAGGTCTTAAGGTGGATAAGTCACCTGGACCAGATGGACTACATCCCAGAGCCCTAAGAGAGGTTGCTGAAGAGATAACGGATACATTGGTCATGATCCTTCAGGAAGCACTTGACTCTGGCATGGTCCTGGAGGACTGGAAAACTGCAAATGTCAATCCACTCTTTAAGAAGGGAGGAAGGCAAAAGAAAGGAAATTATGGGCCAGTTAGCCTAACCTCAATGGTTGCGAGTGTGTTGCAGGCTATTATTAAGGATGAGGTTTCGGGATACTTGGAGGCTAATGATAAAATAAGTCAAACTCAGCATGGTTTCTGTAGGGAAATATTGTCTGACAAATCTGTTAGAGTTCTTTGAGGAGGTAACAAGCAGGGCGGACAAAGGAGAGGCAGTGGATGCTATTTACTTTGATTTCAAAAGCCATTTGATAAAGTGATTCAGTGAATGGAGGGACATGGATATTGTCCAATGAATGGAGGAAATTAACTGTACAGTGAATGAAGGGACATTGTACAGTGAACAGGTGTTGGATAGACATGGAGAGGTTAGAAGGACTTAGAGATTTTAGATGGACAGAGAGGTGTAGGATGGACAGGGACGTATTCAATGGACACAGAGATTTTGAATGGACACAGTGGTTTTGAGCGAACAGGGTGTTGCTGGATTGGCAGGTGTTGGGACTACCTGAAGGTGCTGGATTAACAGGGAGTGCTTGGATGGACATATATTGGATGACAGGGATGCGATGGATGGAGAGGATGTTGTTGAACGAGCAGTTAGGTGTTCAACAGTGGATGAACAGGAGATTTTCAATGGATGGGGAGGTATTGGATGGACAGGCAGCTTTTGGCTGGAAAAGGAAGTTTTGGATGAACAGGTGTTGGATCATTACAGCCGTGTTGGATGGACAGGGAAATATTAGTTGAACAGCAACACACACAGTATTCTGGAGGAACTCAGCAGGCCAGGCAGCATCTATGGAAAAGAGTACAGTTGACATTTCAGGAGAAACCCAAGGTGATAGGTGGCAGTAAAGAGCTGAGAACTTGAAAGAGATACAGGGCTGGAGAAGGGAGAGTCAGATAGGAGAGGATAGAAGAATGAAAAAGGGAGGAGTACCACAGGGAGGCAGTGGGCAGGCAAGGAGATAAGGTGAGAGAGAAAGGGGGATGGGAAATGGTGAAGCAGATAGGATGTGGGGGGCCATTACTAGAAATTAGAGAATTAGTGCCCCCTCATTTCACCAGTCACCATCTCCTTTTCCCTTTCTCACCTTATCTCCTTGCTGCCCATCACCTCCTTCTGGCGCTCCTCCCTCGACCCCCAACCTTCCTTCATCCATGGCCTTTTCTCCTCTCCAATCAGACTCCCCCTTCTCCAGCCCTGTATCTCTTTCACCAATCAACTTCCCAGCTCTTATTTCATCCTTCCTCCTCCCAGTTTCACCTATCACCTTGTATTTCTCCCCCTCCCCAACCTTTTAACTCCACTCCTCATCTTTACTTCTCCAATCCTGCTGAAGTGTCTCGGCCTGAAACATTGACTGTACACTTTTCCAGAGATGCTGCCTAGCCTACCGAGTTCCTCTGGCATTTTGTGTGTGTTGCTTGTATTTCCAGCATCTGCAGATTGCCTGTTGTTTGTGTTAGATGAACAGAGAGGATTTTGATTGACAAGAAGGTTTTGGATGGACGGGGAGGGTTTGGATGGACGGGGAGGGTTTGGATGGATAAGGAGTTTTTGGATGGATCGGGAGATGTTTGATGGACAGGGAGGCTTTGGAAGGCCAGGGAGGTGGTGGATAGACAGGGAGATTGGCCAACAGGGAGATACTAAATGGATAGAAAAATGTTGGATGGACAGGTGTTAGATGTGCAGGGAGATGTTGGATGTGCAGGAAGGTGTTGGATGAATGGCGAGGCGGTGGATGGACAGCGAGGTGTTAGTTTGACAGGCAGGTGTTGGATCAACAGGGACACGTTGTATTTTTTTATTTATTCATTTCTGGGATGTGGGCATCACCAGCTAATCCGGCATTTATTGCCCAAACTTAGTTGCCCTTGAGAAGGTGTTGTAGGTACACCAACAGAACTGTTAGGTAGGGAATCCCATGATTTTGACCCAGTGAAATAATAACGGCGATATGTTTCCAAGTCAGGATGGTGAGTGACTTGCGGGGGAGGGGTGGGGGGGCACTTCCAAGTGATGGTGTTCCCAGGTATCTGCTGTTTTTGTCCTTCTAGGTGCTAGTGGTCGTGGGTCTGGAAGGAGCTGCCTTAGGAACTTTGGTGTGTTGTTGCAGTGCATCTTGTAGATAGTACACACTGCTGCAACAGTTCATCAATGATGGAGGGATTGGATGCATGTGGAAGGGGTACCAGTCAAGTGGACTGCCTTGTACTGGATGGTGTCAGGCTTCATGAGTGCTGATGGAGCTGCGCTCATCCAGGCGAGTGGCAAGTATTCTGTTACACTCTGACTTGAGCCTTGTAGATGGTGGACAGGCTTTGGGGGGTCAGGAGGTGAGTTATATGCACAGGAGTCCTAGACTTTGACCTGCTTTGGTAGCCAAGGAGTTTATATGGCTAGACCAATTCAGTTTCCTGTCAATGGTGACTCCCAGGATGTTGATAGTAGGGGATTCAGTGATGGTGATGCCACTGAATGTTAAGGGACGATGGTTAGAGGCTCTCTTGTTGGAGGTGGTCATTACCTGGCATTTGTGTGGCTTGAACATTACTCTCCACTTGTCAGCCCAAGCCTGGATATTGTCTAGGTCCTGCTGCATTTGGGTATGAACTGCTTCACTATCTGAGTAGTCACGAATGGTTCGGAACATTGTGCAGCCATCTGCAAACATCCCCACTTCTGACAGGTAGGTGTTGGACGGACAGGAAGATGTTGGCCAGACAGGGCGCTGTTGAATGGACAGAGTTGTATTAGTTAGACAGGGAAATGTTGAATGGGCAGGTGTTGGTTGAACAGGGAGTTGGATAGATAGTGAAGTGCTGGGTGGGTAGGGAAGGTTGAGATAGACAAGGAGGTGTTGGATGGGCAGGGAGCTTTTGGATGAGAGAGGAGGTGTTGGATGGACATGTTTTGGATAGTTAGGGAGGTGATGGATGGATAAGGAGATATTTGATGGAAATGGTGGTATTGGATGGACAGGAAGATATTGGATGGGAAGTGAAGTGTTGTATGGACAGGAAGTGTTTCGATAGGGAGGGTGGTACTGGATGGATATTTGTTGGATAGTTTGGGAGGCGCTAGATAGATAGACAAGGAGTTCGATTGACAGGGAGGAATTGGATGGCCAGAGGCATGTTGGATTAACATGAAGGCTTTGGATGGACAGGAAGGTACTGGATGGACAAGGAGGTGTTGGGTGGACAGACAACTATTGGATGGGCATAGATGTATTGAATGGACAGCGAGCTGTTAGTTGGGCAGGTGGGTGTGGATGGATAGGGAGCTTTGGATGGTAAAGGAGGTGTTGGATGTACAAGGAAATGTGTGATGGACAGGAAAGTGTTGGTTGGACAGGGAAGAGTTAGATGGACATGCAGGCGTTGAATGGACAGGGAGTTGATGGTTGGATAGGAAACTTTTGGATGGACAGGGAGATTTTGGATGGAAAATTAGCCTTTGACCATAGACCATAAGATATAGGAGTAGAAGTAGACCATTCAGCCCATCCAGCCTGCTCCAATCATAGGCTGATCCAATTCTTCCAGTCATCCCCATTCCCCTGCCTTCTCCTCATACCCTTTGATGCCCTGGCTAATCAATAACTTATCTATCTCTGCCTTAAATACACCCAATGATTGGCCTCCACAGCTGCTCGTGGCAACAAATTCCACAGATTTACCACCCTCTGACAAAGTAATTTCTCTATATCTCTCTTCTAAATGGACGTCCTTCAAACCTGAAGCTGTGCCCTCTTGTCCTAGACTTCTCTACCATGGGAAATAACTTTGCCATATCTAATCTGTTCAGGCCTTTTAACATTTGGAATGTTTCTATGAGATTCCCCCCTCATTCTCCTGAACTTCAGGGAATAAAGCCCAAGAGCTGCCAGATGTCTCTCATACGGTAACCCTTTCATTCCTGGAATCATTCTTGTGAATCTTCTCTGAACCTTCTCCAATGTCAGCACATCCTTTGTAAAATAAGGACCCCAAAACTGCGCATAATACTCCAAGTGTGGTCTCACAAGTGCCTTATAGAGCCTCAACATCACATTCCTGCTCTTATATTCTATACCTCTAGAAATGAATGCCAATATTGCATTCACCTTTTTCACCACCGACTCAACCTAGAGGTACGCTGCACAAGGACTCCCAGGTCCTTTTGCATCTCTGAATTTTGAATTCTCTCCCTATCTACACAATAGTCTGCCCGTTTATTTCTTCCACCATACACTTTCCAACGTTGTATTTCGTTTGCCACTTCTTTGCCCATTCCCCTAAACTATCTAAGTCTCTCTGCAGGCACTCTGTTTCCTCAACACTACCCACTCCTCCACCTATCTTTGTATCATTGGCAAATTTAGCCACAAATCCATTAACCCCATAGTCCAAATGATTGACATACATCGTAAAAAGCAGTGGTCCCAACACCGACCCCTGTGGAACTCCACTGGTAAACAGCAGGAGGCCAGAATAGGATCCCTTTATTCCCACTGTCTGTTTTCTGCCGATCAGCCAATGCTCCACCCGTGCTAGTAGGGAACGTCGACTCAGACCATAAGAGGCCTGCGTCAGGCTTTTCAATGCCTTACAAGGCGCAGATTGGAAGTCTGTGAGGGGCACCACTCCTCGCACAAACACTAGAGCAATGTGTGATTAAGTGCCTTGCTCAAGGACACAAACACGCTGCCACAACTGAGGCTCGAACTAGCGACCTTGAGATCACTAGACGAATGCTTTAACCACTTGGCCACGTGCCCATGTACCCATGCTAGTAACTTCCTTGTGATTCCATGGGCTTTTATCTTTGGATGGACAGGGAGTTTTTGGATGGAGTTGGATGGATAAGTGTTAGTTAGAGAAGTGTTAGATGGTCAGGGAGGTGTTGGAGGAACAGGCATGTGTTTGTTGGACTGGGACAAATTAGATGGACAGGGAGTGTTCGATGTTCAAGCAGTGTTAGATGGCCAGAGAGATATTGGATGTACAGGGAAGTGCTGAACATACAAGAGGGGTTTGGACGGACAGGTAGGTATTGGACGGGCATAGATATGCTGTATGTACAGGGAGTAGTAGGATGGACAGCGAGGTGTTGGATGGACAGGGAAGTGTTGGACTAACAGGAAGGTGTCAGATGGACAAGGAGGTGTTGGACTGATAGTTGGGTTTTGGACAGACAGAAGATATTATATGGACAGGGATGTGTTGGATTGTCAGGGAGATAGTCTATGGATAGGGAGATGTTGGATGTTCAGGAATTTGTTGGATGGACACAGAGGCATTGGATGGAAAAGGAGGTGTTGGATTAACAGGAAGGTATTGTACGGACAGGAAGGTATTGACCAGAGGGGACGGTGTTGAAGGGACAGGAATGTGTTCAATAGACAGGGAGAGTATGAATCTACAGGGAACTGCTGGATGAGTAGTTGTTAGCTGGACATGGAGATGTTTGGCGGACAGGTAGGTGTTTGTAGGCATGGAGGTAGTGGATAGACAGTGAGGTGATGTGTGGGCTGGTTGGACAGGGAGTTGCTGGACGGGAAAGGAGTTGTTGGATGAACAGGGAGGTGTTGGACGGACAGGCAGGTTTTGGCCAGACAGTGATATGTTACATAGACAGGGAGGTATTGGCTGAGCAGGGCAATGTTGTATGGGTAGGTGTTGGATGGACAGGGAGGTGTTAGATGAGCAGGGGGTTTTAGATGGACATGGACCTTTTGGAAGGACATGGAAGTTTTCGATGGACAAGGTGGTGTTGGATGAATGGGTTAGGGTGTTGGATGGACAGAGAGGTGTGTGCACAGGGAAGGGTTGGATGGCAACAGACGTTTTGGATGGACAGGAATGTGTAGGTTGGGCAGGAGGTGCAGGATGATCAGGGTGGTGTTGGATGGGTATTCTGGTGTTAGTTGGGGAATGTGGTATTCAGTGGGCAGGGTAGTGTTGGATGGGTATTCTGGTGTTAGTTGGGGAGTGTGGTGTTCAATTGGCAGGGTGGTGTTGGATGGATCGGAAAGTTGTCGACAGGCAGGGATGTGTTTGAAGGGCAGGGAGTTGCTTGATGGATAGGGAGGTGTTTAATGTACAGGGAAGTGTTGGTTAGGTAGCAAAGTGTTGAATGGACAGGGAGGTGTTTGAATGGGCAGGTGTAGGATAGCTTTGGGAGGTGCTGGATGGACAGGGAGCTAGCTGTTGGAGGGGCAGGGAGGTGTTGGATGGACAGAAATGCTTGATGGACCATGGAGGTATTGGGTGGAAAGGGAGATATTGGATGGATAAGGAGATGTTGGATGGACAGGGAGCTTTTAATGAGCAGGGAGGTATTTGATGGACAGCTGTTGGATAGTCGAGGATGTATTGGATGGACAGAGAAGAGTTGGTTGGACAGAGAGCAGTTTGATGGACAGAGAGCAGTTTGGTGGACAGGGAAGTATTGGATGGACAGTGAGCTGTAGGGTAGACAGGAGGCTGTTGAATTACCAGGGAGCTATTGGATGGAAAGGGACATATTGGATGCATAGGGAAGTGGAGTATGGACAGGAAGCTTTTGGATGGGTGGTGAGATGTTGGATGTACAGAGAGATGTTGTATGTGCAAGGTGTTAGATGGACAGGTAGATGTTGGATGGCCAGGGATTTGTTGTATGAACGGGAAAGTGTTGGATGGACAGGGACTTGTTGGATTGACAGTGAGGTGTTGGATGGACAGGGATACGTTAGATTAACAGGGAGGGATTGGATGGAGGGGAGGTGATGGATGGACGGGGAGGTGTTGGATGAACGGGGAGGGATTGGAGGGACGGGAAGTGATTGGAGGGACGGGAAGCGATTGGACGGATGGGAAGCCATTGGACGGATGGGGAGGGATTGGATGGATGGGGAGGGATTGGATGGACAGGGAGGGATTGGATGGACAGGGAGGGATTGGATGGACGGGAGGCAATTGGAGGGACGGGAAGTGATTGGAGGGATGGGAAGCGATTGGACGGATGGGAAGCCATTGGACGGATGGGGAGGGATTGGATGGATGGGGAGGGATTGGTCGGACGGGGAGGGATTGGATGGACAGGGAGGGATTGGATGGACGGGGAGGGATTGGATGGACGGGAGGCAATTGGAGGGACGGGAAGTGATTGGAGGGACGGGAAGCGATTGGACGGATGGGAAGCCATTGGACGGATGGGGAGGGATTGGATGGATGGGGAGGGATTGGTCAGACGGGGAGGGATTGGATGGACAGGGAGGTGTTGGATGGAGAGGGAGGTGTACAATCAGCAGGGAGTTGGATGAACAGGGATATACTGTATGAACAATGAAGTGTTGGATGGACAGGAAAGTGTTGGATAGGCAGGAGGTTGTCGGATGGCCAGGTGTTGGATGGATTGGAAGATGCTGGTGGACAGGGAGGTCTTGGATTTACAGTTATTAGATGGACATGGATGTGATAGATGGACAGGGAGCTGTAGGATGGATAGAGATGTGTTGGATGTACAGGGAGGTGTTGGATGGACAGGGAGGGATTAGATGGACAGAGAGGTGTAGGATGAGCAGGGAGCTGTTGGATGAACAGGGATATATTGAATGAACAAGGTGTTGGATGGACAGGGAGGTGTTGATGGACAGGAAAGTGTTGGATAGGCAGGTGTTGGACAGATTAGAAGGTGCTGGATGGACAGTGAGCCGATGGATTTACAATTATTAGTTCAACATGGATGTGATGTGCGGTTAGAGAGCAGTTGGATGGACGGGGAGGTGTTGGATGGATGGAGAGGGATTGGATGGATGGGGAGCGATTGGTTTGATGGCAGGTGTTGGATGGATGGGAGGTGTTGGATGGATGGGGAGGGATTGGATGGACGGGGAGGGATTGGATGGATGGGGAGGGATTGGATTGATGGCAGGTGTTGGATGGATGGGAGGGATTGGATGGATGGGGAGGGATTGGATGGATGGAGAGGGATTGGATGGATGGGGAGGGATTGGATTGATGGGAGGGATTGGATTGATGAGGAGCGATTGGTTTGATAGCAGGTGTTGGATGGATAGGAGGTGTTGGATGGATGGGGAGGGATTGGATGGACGGGGAGGGATTGGATAGATGGGGAGGCATTGTATGGATGGCAGGTATTGGATGGATGGGAGGGATTGGATGGACAGGGAGGGATTGGATGGTGTGGGAGATTGGATGGATGGGAGGAATTGGATGGGCAGGGAGGGATTTGTTGGATGGGGAGGTGTTTGATGGATGGGGAGGTGTTGGATGGACGGGGAGGTGTTGGATGACAGGGAGGGATTGGATGGATGGGGAGGGATTGGATGGATGGGGAGGAATTGGATTGATGGCAGGTGTTGGATGGATGGGAGGTGTTGGATGGAAGGGAGGGATTGGATTGATGGGAGGGATTGGATGGATGGGGAGGAATTGGATTGATGGCAGGTGTTGGATGGATGGAAGGGATTGGATTGATGGGAGGGAGTGGATGGATGGGATGGATTGGATGGATGGGGAGGTGTTAGATGTACGGGGAAGTGTTGGAATGGACGACATACCTCGACCGTGTTTTATCCCTATTAGTTCAGTTCCTTCCTACTGAACCACCCTGGTTTCCTTGGCTGCATTATTCTAGGGAGGACAACCTCCAGTCCTGTCAAACTTGTGACATTGAGGCGCGATCCCACTTCAAATCCCATTTGTATGGATGCTGTGCAGTTGCCTATCACGTTACAAATAAGTGCCATGAAATAACAGTCAGTACACCACATACGATTAACAGATTTATCTTTATAATTCTTAATTTGACTAGAGGGTTAGTAAAGAAAAGAACAAAAAATGAAAAGGGCCCAGTTTAAGGTGCACAAGTTGGAGCTCACAGTTTCCCCAAGTCACTGATCCTCAATTGATCTCATCCCGGGCTTCGTTGATTTATGGTCCAGCTCTGGGTCGAATCCTATGACCTTTTCTCTCTGGCATCTTCCCTTTTCATCACCTCTCCAACAAAAAAAAACCCAAGTCCAACCTTAGTGTCCCTCACCAGAGAAACCTCCCCTTCAATTCGACCATCCTAATTGGATGGCACACATTTCTCCTCATCTCTTTTCTTCAACAATAACCCAAACATAAGCTGAAAACAAGCAGCTCGCACAGAACTGCCAAAATGAAACACAGAACAGCACAAAATGAAATACATACAGCATAATGGGTCCAGCTTCTGCCTCAGCAAGGACCTGGACTCATTGTAATTTGCCTATCGCCACAATAGGTCAATGGCAGATGCAATCTCAATGACTCTCCGCGCAGCTTCAGACCACCCGGACAAGACAAACACCTATGTCATTGACTATAGCTCAGCCTTAAATACCATCATTCCCACAATCCTGATTGAGAAGTTGCAGAACCTGGGCCTCTGTACCTCCCTCTGCAATTGGATTCTCGATTTCCTAACCGGAAGACAACAGTCTGTGCGGATTGGTGATAACATATCCTCCCCACTGACGATCAACACTGGTGCATCTCAGGAGTGTGTTTAGCCCACTGCTCTACTCTATATATACAAATGACTGTGTGGCTAGGCATAGTTCAAATACCATCTATAAATTTGTTGACGATACAACCATTGTTGGTAGAATCTCAGGTGGTGACGAGAGGGCGTACAGGAGTGAGATATGCCAACTAGTGGAGTGGTGCCGTAGCAACAACCTGGCACTCAACACCAGTAAGATGAAAGTGCTGATTGTGGACTTCAGGAAGGGTAAGACAAAGGAACACATACCAATCCTTATAGAGGGATCAGAAGTGAAGAGAGTGATCAGTTTCAAGTTCCTTGGTGTCAAGATCTCTGAGGATCTAACCTGGTTCCAACATATCGATGTAGTTATAAAGAAGGCAAGACAGCGGCTATACTTTATTAGGAGTTTGAAGAAATTTGGCATGTCAACAAATATACTCAAAAACTTCTACAGATACCGTGGAGAGCATTCTGACAGGCTGCATCACTGTCTGGTATGGGGTGGGGGGGCTACTGCACAGGACCGAAAGAAGCTGCAGAGGGTTGTAAATCTAGTCAGCTCCATCTTGGGTACTAGCCTACAAAGTACCCAGGACATCTTCAGGGAGCGGTGTCTCAGAAAGGCAGTGTCCATTATTAAGGACCTCCAGCACCCAGGGCATGCCCTTTTCTCACTGTTACCATCAGGTAGGAGGTACAGAAGCCTGAAGGCACACACTCAGCGATTCAGGAACAGCTTCTTCCCCTCTGCCATCCAATTCCCAAATGGACATTGAACCCTTGGACACTACCTCACTTTTTCTAAAATACATAATTTCTGTTTTTTGCATTTTTTAAAATCTGTTCAATATAAGTATACTGTAATTGATTTACTTATTATTATTATTTTAACTGTCTATAATACGTATTAGGCTGGCTGATGGCGCAGTGACTTCAGCGCTGGGCTCCGGTGCAAAGGTTCCTGAGTTCAAGCCCTGTCGGACCGCTCCCGGGCACACTTTCCGTCCGTGCCGGGTTGAGTGTCGAACTTGCAACTCGGCCTCGTAAAAAAAAAATGCGCTGTCAGAAGGACGTGGGGGACCACTCACTGAATCTTTCCTCCAAGACAACCACCTGAAAAGTGTTCGCTGAGGCTCTGGCAGAGTATGGCACACACCCGAAAAAATAAATCATAATAAATATTGCATTGAACTGCTGCTGCTAAGTTATCAAATTTCACCTCACATGCTGGTGATAATAAACCTGATTCTGATGATGTCCAGTCCTTATACAACTCCACCCCCATCAGGGAGCCTCAAAGCTCTCTGTATTTCTTTGGACACCAGCCCAACCAGTTTTCCTCTACCAAGTGGAACTTGTGCTCACTCTAAATAATTTCTCCTTTGCTCCTCCCACTTCCTTCAAACAAAAGGGGTAGCCATGGGCACTTACATGGATCCCAACTATGCCTGCCTGTTTGTCTGCTACGTGGAACAGTCCATGTTCCAAGCCTACACTGGTGACCATCCCGCACTTTTCCTACACTACATCAATGACTGCATTGGTGCTGCTTCCTACACCCATCCACTTGGCCTCCAGCTTCCACCCTGTCCTCAAATTCACCCGGTCTATTTCCGACACCCCCCCCCCTTCCCCTTCTCGATCTCTCTCCGGAGACAGCTTATCCACCAATGTCTATTAAAAATCCACAGACTCTCACAGCTACCTGGAGTACACCTCATCCCACCCTGCTACTTGTAAAAATGCCATCCCCTTCTCTCTGTAACTCCATTCCCACCGCATATGCTCTAGGGATTAGGCTTTTTATTCTAGAATGAAGGAGATGTCCTCCTTTTTCAAAGAAAGGGACTTCACTTCTTCCACCATCAATGCTGCCCTCGGCTGCATCCCTTCCACTTCACGCATGCCTGCTCTTACCCCATCTTCCCGCCACCCTACCAGGGATAGGGTTCCTCTTGTCCTCACCTATCACCCTACCAGCCTCCACATCCAGCACATAATTCTCCAGAACTTCCGCCATCTCCAACAGGATCCCACCAACAAGCACATATTTCCCTCCCCTCCCCACTTTTTGCTTTCCACAGGGATTGTTCCCTACACAACCACCTTGTCCCTTCATCCCTCCCTACTGATCTCACTCCTGGCACTTACTCTTGCAAGCGGAACAAGTGCTACACCTGCCCTTACACCTCCTCCCTCACTACAATTCAGGGCTCCAACCAGTCCTTCCAAGTGAGGCGACACTTCACCTGTGAGTTTGTAGGGGGTCATTTACTGTGTCTGGTGTTCCCAGTGTGGCCACTTGTATATTGGAGAGACACAATGTTCTGTCTGTCAGAACAAGTGGGAGGAGAAGATGGCAGTGTGACGCAGCGCGCGCAGCTCTCCGGTGAAATGATATCGTATTTGTTAAATAGGGTACTGTGCACAATTCTGATTTGATGGAGACAGCTGTGAGAAGCACAGAGGAATATCTGGAGAAACTTCTGAAATGCCCGGTTTGCTGCCGCTGCTACTGTGATCGAGAATCTCTGGAGGGAAGGCCCCAAAATCCTTGGCGTTGCCTGCTGCTGGTGGCCGGGGCTGGGGTTGAAGTGCTCGGCAGAGATGGTGCTCGGTGCTCGGTGTCGGAGGGCTGACCGGAGCTCAAAGTTTTCGGACAACTCAGAGTCGGACTGTTGCCGGGCATGGCAGGGAGAGTTTTCTTCCTTTTCCCGTCTGCGTGAGATGTGGGACTTTCGAGAGACTTTGAACTTTTTTTACCGTGCCCATGGCCTGTTCTTCATCAAGTTATGGTATTGCTTGCACTGTTGTAACTATATGTTATAATTATGCAGTTTTTGTCAGTTTTCCAGCCTTGGTCTGTCCTGTGTTTCTGTGATATCACACCCGAGGAATATTGTATCATTTCTTAATGCATGCATTACTAAATGACAATAAAAGAGGACTGCGTGTCCTCATAATCTAATCTAATCTAATCTCCCAGTGGCCACCTATTTTAATTCCACTTCTCATTCCCATTCCGATATGTCTATCCATGGCCTCCTCCACTGTCATGATGAAGCCACACTTAGGTTGGAGGAACAACACTTTATATTCCATTGGGTAGCCTCCAACCTCACGGCATGAGCATCAATTTCTCAAACTTCCAGTCTTGCCCCCAAATGCCCCCGCTTCACCATTTCCCATTCCCCTTTCCATCCCTCAGCTCATCTCCTTGCCTGCCCATCACCTCCCTCTGGTGCTTCTCCCTCCCCCTTTCTTCTTTCTTCCATGGCCTTCTGTCTCTTTCACCAATCAACTTCCCAGCTCTTTACTTCATCCCTTCCCCTCCAGGTTTCACCAATCACCTGGTGTTTCTCTCTTCCCTCTTCCCACCTTTTATATCTACTCTTCAGCTTTTTTTCTCCAGTTCTGTCGAAAGGTTTCAACCCAAAACATTGACTGTACCTTTTTCCATAGATGCTGCCTGACCTGCTGAGTTCCTCCATTATTTTATGTGTGTTGCTCAGATTTCCAGCATCTACAGACTTTCTCTTGGTTGAATGGATGGGGAGGTATTAGTTGAATGGGGAGGTGTTGGATGGATGGGGAGCAGTTGGATGGACTGGGAAGTGTTGTATGGACTGGGACGAGTTGAATGGACTGGGAGGTGTTAGATGTCCAGAAAGGTTTTGGACAGATGGAGTGGTGCAGGATGGGCAAGGATGTGTTTGAAGGGCAGGGAGTTGTTCAATCCACAGAGAGTGATTTAATATACAGGAAAGTGGGTGGATAGCGAAGTGCTGAGAGGACAGGATGCTTTTGGATTGGTAGGAAGGCATTTTTGAATGGACAGTTGTTGGATAGTTTTGGGAGGTGTTGGATGGACCGAGGAGAGTTGGATGTATAGGGAGGTGTTGGATGGACAGGGCTACGTTGTATGAACAGGGAGATTTAGTATGGTCAGGGAGGTGTTTGCATGGACAGCTGTTTGTTAATTAGGGAGGTGTTGGCTGGACAGGGATGTGGAGCATGGGCAGGGAGGTGTAGGATGGACAGGGTGGTGCTGGATGGGCAGGTTGATGTTGGATGCATGGGAAGGATTCGGATGGTCAGGGGTGTCTTTGAAGGGCAGAGAGTTGTTGGATGGACAGTGAGGTGTTGGATGGAACAGAGAGGTATTGGATGGACAGGAGGCTGTTGGATGGACGGGGAGGTATTGGATGAATGGCAAGTTTATGGACAGACGGGGAGGTTATGTATGGACAGATGGGTGGGGGGTAGTTATGTATGAATGGTGGGGTGTTGAATTAAGGGAATTTTGGATGGACAGGGAAGAGTTGGATGAACAGTGAGATGTTGAATGGACAGTAAGCTCTGTCATGGACAGGGAAGTCTTGGGTGACAGGGAGGTGTGTAGTGGACAGGGAAGTCTTGGGTGACAGGGAGGTGTGTAGTGGACAGGGAAGTCTTGGGTGACAGGGAGGTGTGTAGTGGGCAAGGAGGTGCTGGTTTGACAGGGAGGTGTGTAGTGGACAGGGAAATGTTGGGAGATGGCAGAGTGCTGAATGGACAGGGTGGTGTTGTATGGTCAGGGAGATTCTGGATGGGCAGGGAGGTGATTGTATGGACAGGTGTTAGTTAGGGAGGAGTTGGAAGGACAGGGAGTTGTTAGATATAAAGGACAGGAAGTGTCAGTTGGACAGAGAGGAGTTACATGGAAACGGAGGTGTTGGATGTACAGGTAGGTATTGAATGGAGAGGTTGATGTTGAATGGCAGGGGAGGTGTTGGATGGATGGGGAGGTGGATGAACAGTTAGATTAACAAGAAAGTATTGGATTTACAGGGATGTGTTGAATGGGCAGGGAGTATTTGGATGGACAGGGAGATGTTAGGTTAATATGGAGTTGTTGGATTGACAGGGAGGTGTTGGTTGGACAGGAACGTATTAGATGGATGGGGAGGTTTTGGATGGACAGGGAGATGCTAGTTTAAAAAGGAGGTGTTTGATGTATAGGTAGGTATTGGATCTTCAGAGAGATATTAGATTAATAGGGAGGTCCTGTGTGGATAGGAAGATGTTAGATTAACAGAGAGGCATTAGCTGGACAGGGAGGTGTTGGATGGACAGAGAGGTGATGGATGGACAGGGAGGTGATAGATGACAGGGCAACATTGGATGGATGGAGTGATGTTAAATGGATGGAGCAATGTTGGATCGACAGATTGACATTGGATGTAAGGGATGAGGTTGGATGGATGGGGTAATGTTAAATGGATGGAGCGATGTTGGATGGACGGGGTGACATTGGATGGATGGGGTAATGTTAAATGGATGGAGCGATGTTGGATGGACGGGGTGACGTTAGATGGATGGGTTGACGTTGGATGGATGGGGTGATGTTAAATGGATGGGACGATGTTGGATGGACAGGTTGGCGTTAGATGTACGGGTTGACGGATGGATGGGGTGATGTTAAATGGACGGAGCGATGTTGGATGGACAGGTTGACATTGGATGGAGGGGTTGATGTTGGATGGATGGGGCAATGTTAAATGGATGGGACGATGTTGGATGGACGGGGTGACGTTGGATGGACAGGGTCATGTTGGATCACTGGGAAGGTTATGTATGTACAGTGAATTGTTTGATAGACATGGAGGTGGTTAATGTACTAGGCTGTGTTTAGTAGACAGCAAAGTGCTGAATGAACAGGGCAGTGTTGTATGGACAGGGAGCTTTTGGATGGGCAGATAGGCATTTGTATGGACAGGTGTTAGATAGTTTTCAGAGATGTTTGATGGACAGAGAAGTGTCTATTGAATGGTGAGCAATTAGATGGACAAGCAGCAATTGGATTGACAGTTCGTTGTTAGACAGATGGGGAGCTAGCTGTTGGATGGAAAGGGAAATGTTGGATGGATAGGGAGGTGATGTATGGAGAGAAGCTTTTGGTTGAGCAGGGAGATGTTTAGTGTTAGATGCATAGGGAACTGTTGGTTGGAGAGAGCAGTTAGGTGGATAGGGAGGTGTTGGATGGACAGGGCTTTATTAGAGAGCTGGGGAGTTGTTGGTTTGGATGACCAGGTGTTGGATGGACAGGGAGGTGTTAGATTAACAGGGAGGCCTTAGGTGGACAGGTAAGTATTGGATGGACACGGAGGTATTGGATGGACAGGTAAGTGTTGGATGGACACGGAGGTGTTGGATGGACACGGAGGTGTTGGGTGGACACAGAGGTACTGGATGGACACGGAGGTATTGGGTGGACACAGAGGTATTGGATGGACGGGGAGGTGTTGGATGGACATGGAGGTATTGGATGGACAGGGAGGTGTTGGATGGACACGGAGATGTTGGATGGACACAGAGGTGTTGGATGGACACGGAGATGTTGGATGGACACAGAGGTGTTGGATGGACACGGAGGTGTTGGATGGACACGGAGGTATTGGATGGACACGGAGGTATTGGATGGACACGGAGGTGTTGGATGGACACGGAGGTGTTGGATGGACACGGAGGTATTGGATGGACACAGAGGTGTTGGATGGACACGGAGGTATTGGATGGACACGGAGGTATTGGATGGACAGGGAGGTATTGGATGGACATGGAGGTGTTGGATGGATGGGGAGGTGTTGGATGGACACGGAGGTGTTGGATGGACATGGAGGTGTTGGATGGACTGGGAGGTGTTGGATGGACACGGAGGTGTTGGATGGACACAGAGGTGTTGGATGGACACAGAGGTGTTGGATGGATGGGGAGGTGTTGGGTGGACACAGAGGTACTGGATGGACACGGAGGTATTGGGTGGACACAGAGGTATTGGATGGACGGGGAGGTGTTGGATGGACACGGAGGTATTGGATGGACAGGGAGGTGTTGGATGGACACGGAGATGTTGGATGGACACAGAGGTGTTGGATGGACACGGAGATGTTGGATGGACACAGAGGTGTTGGATGGACACGGAGGTGTTGGATGGACACGGAGGTATTGGATGGACACGGAGGTATTGGATGGACAGGGAGGTATTGGATGGACATGGAGGTGTTGGATGGACACGGAGGTATTGGATGGACACAGAGGTGTTGGATGGACACGGAGATGTTGGATGGACACAGAGGTGTTGGATGGACACGGAGGTATTGGATGGACACGGAGGTATTGGATGGACACAGAGGTGTTGGATGGACACGGAGATGTTGGATGGACACAGAGGTGTTGGATGGACACGGAGGTATTGGATGGACACGGAGGTATTGGATGGACAGGGAGGTATTGGATGGACATGGAGGTGTTGGATGGATGGGGAGGTGTTGGATGGACACGGAGGTGTTGGATGGACATGGAGGTGTTGGATGGACTGGGAGGTGTTGGATGGACACGGAGGTGTTGGATGGACACAGAGGTGTTGGATGGATGGGGAGGTGTTGGATCTACAGGGCGGAGGACAGAGGCTGGGTTAAGGTGGCGCTAAATGGGGACTCCTTTGCTTGCATCTTCGGAAACAGCTCTATTTCCATCTGTAATATCTTTATTTTTTTCCTTTCAGGGTTCTTCTGAAGTAACAAACTGACTTCGGTTCTTTGCAGGAATGGGACACGTTCTTGGGGTTTCAGGACTGGCCGATATTCAGCACGCCAAAGGATCGGCCTGAGAGGTGGCCTAGTGTTCAGAAGACTAAGATCTCGGTGCTCTGGAGATGGGCGGATCAAGGATCAATGTCACGGCAGGAGACTCGTGTGTCGTCGGGGAGGCCAGAAAATCTTTCGCTGTGTGCCCGAAGACCCGGGATCTTTGTGATCTTTGGGCACAGAGTTTGTTAAAAAAGCGACGATACGCACTTTTTAACATTGCAAACCAACGGGTTGTTGTTACGTCTCCCGCTGGCTGTGAAAATGGGGGCACCTCCTTCTCCTTTGCCAAGGAAAGTGAGAACCTGTGGTTTGTCGTATGTCGGATGAAATGCGAAGTCTTTGGGGTAACTGCAAGGTCTGTGTCTTTGCTATCGCTTAGCTCATGCTTGTGCTCAGTAGTGGGTGTGCATTTTGTTTTGTCAGTGGGGGGAGGGGGGATTGTTGTTGCCGCCGCTTACGCGCAGGAGGGGGGAGCTCAGGGGGGTGGGGACTTTGGGTTCTCACGTTTAACTGTCATTCATTCTTTGGGGCACTTCTTCGTTTTCGTGGATGCTTTGCAAAGAAAAAGCATTTCAGGATGCATTCTGTATACATTTCTCTGACATTAAATTGAATCTTTGAACCTTTGAGATGTTCAATTTAGCAGGAAGGTGCTGGGAGGATGTGGAAGTGTTGAATTTACCGGGAGGTGTTGGATTTCCAGGAAGATATAATAGATTAAGTAACAAGCAGCGTGGACAAAGGAGAGGCAGTGGAAGTCACTTACTTGGATTTTCAGAAGGCATTTGATAAGATGCCACACACAAGGTTACTTAACAAGATAAAATCCTATGGCATTACAGGAAAGATACTGGCATGGATAGACAAATGGCTGACAGGCAGGAGGCAGCAATTAGGAATAAAAGGGGCCTTTTCTGGTTGACTGCAAGTGACTAGCGATGCTCCTCAGGGGTCAGTATTGGGACTGCTACTTTTCACATTGTTTGTCAATGATTTAGATAATGGAATTGATGGCTTTGTGACAAAGTTTGCAGACGATATGAAGATAGGTGGAGGGGTAGGTAGTGCTGAGGAAGCAAGGTGATTGCAGCAGGTCCAGTCTTTGGTAAAGAAGGCAAATTCAATGTTGGCATTTATTTCAAGGGGAATAGAATGTAAGAGCAAGGAGACAATACCAAGCTTTTATAGACACTAGTCAAGCTGCACTTGGAGTATTGTCAACAGTTTTGAGTCCTATATCACAGAAAGGCTGAGTTGACATTGGAGGCAGTCCAGCGGAGGTTCACGAGGATGATTCCAGGAATGAAGGGGTTAACTATGAGGAGCATTTGGCAGCTTTGGGCCTGTACTCCCTCGAATTTAGTAGAATGTGTTGGGATCTCATTGAAGTCTACCAAATGTTGAAAGGACAAGATAGGGTGGATGTGGAAAGGATGCTTCCTATGGTGGGGCTATCCAGAACTCGAGGGCACAGCCTCAAAATTAAGGGGTGACCTTTTAGACTGGAGGTAAGGAGGATTTTTTTTTAGCCAGAGAGTAGTAAATCTGTGGAAAGCTCTGCCTCAGGCTGTGGTGGAGGCCAAGTCCATGGGTATACGTAAGGCAAAAGTTGATCGTTTCCTGATCAGTCAGGGCATCAAAGGATGTGGTGAGAAGGCAGGTGAATGGGGTTGCGTGGGATCCGCGATCAGCCGTGATGGAATTGCAGAGCAGACTCGATGGGCTGAATGGCCTAACAACCTAATGTTTCTTGCAACAGTTTGCAATCTCTTTACCATACAGGGATATGTTAGGGACAAGTAATTTTGAGGAAGTAGAGAGACTACGTAAGGACAGACAGGTTAGGAGAATGGGCAAAGAATTGGCAGATGGAAGTGTCAGGAAGTGGATGGATAGCTAGGTGCTGGATGGACAGAGGGTTGTTAGATGGACAGGGAGTTGTTGGACAGACAGGGGTGTGTTGGGTGGATAGGGAGCTGTTGGATGAGCATGGATGTATTGAATGGACAGGGAGGTGTTGAATGGACAAGGAGGTGCTGGATGGACAGGGAGGTGTTGAATGGACAGGGAGGTGTTGAATGGACAGGGAGATGTTGAATGGTCAGGGAGGTGTTGAATGGTCAGGGAGGTGTTGAATGGTCAGGGAGGTGTTGAATGGACAGGGAGATGTTGAATGGACAGGGAGGTGTTGAATGGACAGGGAGATGTTGAATGGACAGGGAAGTGTTGGATGGACAGGGCAATGTTGAATGGACAGGGAGGTGTTGAATGGACAGGGAAGTGTTGGACGGACAGGGAAGTGTTGAATGGACAGGGAAGTGTTGGACGGACAGGGAAGTGTTGGATGGACAGGGAGGTGTTGGATGGACAGGGAGGCTTTGGATCGACAAGGGGAGAGTTGGATGGACAGGGCGTTATTGAATGGACAGGGAAGTGTTGGATGGACAGGAAAGTGTTGGATCAACAGTGCTACATACTGTCTGAGAACAGAACTGATGGTTGTTTACAGTGGGAACAGCTGACGTTGTTGGATAGGCAGATACACAGTACGATATGGTACAGAAAGAGACCCTATGTCCTGTATCCCTCCATTCCCTGCATTTTTGTGCCTACTTAAATGTGTCCTAAACATCTCTCTTCTATCTGCTTCCACTGCCTGCCCCAGAAGACTATTCCATGCACCCACCCCTCTCTGTGTGAAACGATTACCCAAACAGATATATAAACTTCCTCCGTGTCACATTAAGTGAATGTCCTGCAGTGTTAGAACATAGAACACAGTACAGAATCATACAGGCCCTTCGGCCCACAATGTTGTTTTGACCTTTCAACGGAATCTAAAATTAATCTGACCTTTCCCTCCCATGTAGCCCTCCATTTTTCTTTCATCCATGTGCCAACCTAAGAATTCCTTCAATGTCCGTAATGTATCTGTCTCCATCACCAGCCCAGCAGGAGTTTTTGACACCTGGGATATCAATTCTGACTGTCTGCCCTGTCAAGGTCTGCTCGCAGCTTCTTCATGATATCATGAGATATGGGTGTGCCATCTCACATTTCCAACCACACTCTTCCAAATGGTTTGTCTGCCAGGTGCTACTGACCCAAATCACACAGGATACCCTCCTGGCCTTTGTCCTGTGTCACTCGTGGAATACCACGGAAGTCCTGACTCCCTCACTCCACCCTCCAGTCACTGTCAACTCTGACAGAGTGAACTGTTGCAGCTCTGCGTTTTCAAACACTAATCTCCTCCTTCCATTGGGGCGTGCAACCTCTTCTCAGAATGCACTGAACAAAAAATGCACCAAGCACCAAGGTCGACTTCAGAAACGGGAAGCCAGGAGACCATGCACCAGTTCCCATTAGTGGGTGGGAGCTGGAGAGAGTCAGCAGTTTCATATTACTGAACACTAACATCGTGGATGACCTGTCCTGGCCCAGCATGTAGAAACAATCATGAAGAAGACGCATCAATGTGTCGACTATCTCAGAAGATTAAAGAGATTTGGCATGTCACCCAATCGTTGACAATCTTCTACAGATGCACTATTGAATGTATCCTTACTGGCTGCATCACAGCCTGGTAAGGCAATATCAATGCATAGGAATGTAAGAAGCTGCAGAGGGTAGTGGACACAACCTAATCCTTCGTGGGCTCATCCCTCCCAACGACTGACAGCTCTACAGGAGGCACTGTATCAGGAAGATGACATGTATTATCAAGGACCCCCACCATCCGGGTCATGTCCTCATCTTGCTGCTACCAATGGGCAGGAGGTACAGAGCCTGAAGTTCCTCACCAGCAGATTCAGGAACCGCTACTTTCATGGCCGATGCAATTAAATGTGGATAAATGTGAGGTAATCTACTTTGGTGGCAAAAACAGGAAAACAGATTATTATCTGAATGGTGGCCGATTAGGAAAAGGGGAGGTGCAACGAGACTTGGGTGTCATTATACACCAGTCATTGAAAGTGGGCATGCAGGTACAGCAGGCGGTGAAAAAGGCGAATGGTATGCTGGCATTTATAGCAAGAGGATTCGAGTACAGGAGCAGGGAGGTACTACTGCAGTTGTACAAGGCCTTGGTGAGACCACACCTGGAGTATTAGAAACATAGAAACATAGAAAATAGGTGCAGGAGTAGGCCATTCGGCCCTTCAAGCCTGCACCGCCATTTATTATGATCATGGCTGATCATCCAACTCAGAACCCCGCCCCAGCCTTCCCTCCATACCCCCTGACCCCCGTAGCCACAAGGGCCATATCTAACTCCCTCTTAAATATAGCCAATGAACTGGCCTCAACAGTTTCCTGTGGCAGAGAATTCCACAGATTCACCACTCTCTGTGTGAAGAAGTTTTTCCTAATCTCGGTCCTAAAAGGCTTCCCCTCTATCCTCAAACTGTGACCCCTCGTTCTGGACTTACCCAACATCGGGAACAATCTTCCTGCATCTAGCCTGTCCAATCCCTTTAGGATCTTATACGTTTCAATCAGATCCCCCCTCAATCTTCTAAATTCCAACGAGTACAAGCCCAATTCATCCAGTCTTTCTTCATATGAAAGTCCTGCCATCCCAGGAATCAATCTGGTGAACCTTCTTTGTACTCCCTCTATGGCAAAGATGTCTTTCCTCAGATTAGGGGACCAAAACTGCACACAATACTCCAGGTGTGGTCTCACCAAGGCCTTGTACAACTGCAGTAGTACCTCCCTGCTCCTGTACTCGAATCCTCTCGCTATAAATGCCAGCATACCATTCGCCTTTTTCACCGCCTGCTGTACCTGCATGCCCACTTTCAATGACTGGTGTATAATGACACTCAGGTCTCGTTGCACCTCCCCTTTTCCTAATCGGCCACCATTCAGATAATAATCTGTTTTCCTATTTTTGCCACCAAAGTGGATAACTTCACATTTATCCACATTAAATTGCATCTGCCATGAATTTACCCACTCACCCAACCTATCCAAGTCACCCTGCATCCTCTTAGCATCCTCCTCACAGCTAACACTGCCACCCAGCTTCGTGTCATCCGCAAACTTGGAGATGCTGCATTTAATTCCCTCATCCAAGTCATTAATATATATTGTAAACAACTGGGGTCCCAGCACTGAGCCTTGCGGTACCCCACTAGTCACCGCCTGCCATTCTGAAAAGGTCCCGTTTATTCCCACTCTTTGCTTCCTGTCTGCTAACCAATTCTCCACCCACACCAATACCTTACCCCCAATACCGTGTGCTTTAAGTTTGTACACTAATCTCCTGTGTGGGACCTTGTCAAAAGCCTTTTGAAAATCCAAATATACCACATCCACTGGTTCTCCCCTATCCACTCTACTAGTTACATCCTCAAAACATTCTATGAGATTCATCAGACATGATTTTCCTTTCACAAATCCATGCTGACTTTGTCCGATCATTTCACCGCTTTCCAAATGTGCTGTTATCACATCCTTGATAACTGACTCCAGCAGTTTCCCCACCACCGACGTTAGGCTAACCGGTCTATAATTCCCCGGTTTCTCTCTCCCTCCTTTTTTAAAAAGTGGGGTTACATTAGCCACCCTCCAATCCTCAGGAACTAGTCCAGAATCTAACGAGTTTTGAAAAATTATCACTAATGCATCCACTATTTCTTGGGCTACTTCTTTAAGCACTCTAGGATGCAGACCATCTGGCCCTGGGGATTTATCTGCCTTCAATCCCTTCAATTTACCTAACACCACTTCCCTACTAACATGTATTTCGCTCATTTCCTCCATCTCACTGGACCCTCTGTTCCTTACTATTTCTGGAAGATTATTTATGTCCTCCTTAGTGAAGACAGAACCAAAGTAATTATTCAATTGGTCTGCCATGTCCTTGCTTCCCATAATCAATTCACCTGTTTCTGTCTGCAGGGGACCTACATTTGTCTTTACCAGTCTTTTCCTTTTTACATATCTATAAAAGCTTTTACAGTCCGTTTTTATGTTCCCTGCCAGTTTTCTCTCATAATCTTTTTTCCCCTTCCTAATTAAGCCCTTTGTCCTCCTCTGCTGAACTCTGAATTTCTCCCAGTCCTCAGGTGAGCCACTTTCTCTGGCTAATTTGTATGCTTCTTTGTATTGTATTGTGTGCAGTTTTGGTCCCTTAATCTGAGGAAAGACATTCTTGCCATAGAGGGAGTACAAAGAAGGTTCACCAGATTGATTCCTGGGATGGCAGGACTTTCATATGAGAAAAGACTGGATCAACTAGGCTTATACTAGTTGGAATTTAGAAGATTGAGGGGGGATCTTATCGAAACGTATAAAATCCTAAAGGGATTGGACAGGCTAGATGCAGGAAGATTGTTCCCGATGTTGGGGAAGTCCAGAACGAGGGGTCACAGTTTGAGGATAAAGGGGAAGCCTTTTAGGACTGAGATTAGGAAAAACTTCTTCACACAGAGAGTAGTGAATCTGTGGAATTTTCTGCCACAGGAAACAGTTGAGGCCAGTTCATTGGCTATATTTAAGAGGGAGTTAGATATGGCCCTTGTGGCTAAAGGGATCAGGGGGTATGGAGGGAAGGCTGGTACAGGGTTCTGAGTTGGATGATCAGCCATGATCATACTGAATGGCGGTGCAGGCTCGAAGGGCCGAATGGCCTACTCCTGCACCTATTTTCTATGTTTCTATGTTTCCCACATTTATCAGGTGCTTGAACTGATCTACACAAGCCTATCTCAGCCTCAGCATTGAAGAACTATAGACCACCTCCTGCACTACAATTCTTGGTTTTTCTTGCACTAATTTTGGTTTGGAATGTTGTTCGCTTCAGCTGTTTGCATGATTTGTGCTTTTTTATCTCTTGCAAATCGAGTGTTGGTCTTTTATTTTTATTTTTTTTTAATTGGGTTCTTTTAAGGTTCTTACTTTGTGTTTACCTGTGAGCAAACTAATCTCAAGGTTGTATAATTCATACAATCTTTGATAATAAATGTACTTGAATCTGAAGTTTTGCAAGTCCATTTTTCACTCTATGGTCAGAATTTCACATGTAATTTATTTACAATTTACATCCTGGTGGTTATCTGTGATACTGCTTAAGCAAACGTTTCATTGTACCTGAACCTCTCCTTGGTTGTACACATAACAGTAAACTCCATTTGAACCTGATGCCACCAGGACTCCTTCAGCATGAGGAAGTGTGTGTGGACTGCCGTGGAGTTTCTAAGGCAATACACAATCTGCTGGATGAACTCAGTGGGTCAGGCAGTACCTGTGGAGGAAAGGAAGTCCTTTTCTTTCTCTTCTTTCACTTGCTTCCTCACCCTCCTCTCCCTTCACAGATGCTCAACCTGCTGAGCTCCTCCACTGGATTGTGAGTTACTCCAGATTTTAGCACCTTCCGTCTTCTGTGTCTCTCGATATTTTTAATAATTGGTAAAAAAAAATTCACACCAGAAAGACCTGCAGCATGTGCAGAACATGCAAAGAAACAATGCTATTTCATTTCTAAGCCGCATTATCCGACAGTTTGTGGGACCTTGTTGTACACTAGGTGGCTAAAACCTTTCTGATGCATCAGTAACTACACTTGAGAAGTACTCGGTTATTGTGAAGTCTTTAATGTCATTGTCAGGTTTGTTGGGTAAGTCTGCATGTTCTGTGCTCCTGAAATCTGCTCTGTGTTCTGGCAAGTGTTTCTCTATGTTACCAGGCTCAAGCATCACCTGAAAATGGCCTGTATATGGAAGTGGACTTAGCTACCTTCCAGCCTGGGGGCAGGAGGGTTAACTGTGGAATCTGTTTCCCTGTTCTCTGCAAATGTTAACCTTTAGCCAGGTCCTGGAGAAAGGCTGTCTTCTTGGCTAATGGTTTTACAAATTTACAACCACACTATGTTGAACAGCAAGACTGTGGTAATAAAGACCTCCCAGGGTCTGGAATTATCCTGTTTGGGGCTCGTAGCTTTGTACAAAAACAAAAGGGCAGGCGTTGCCATATTGCTAATCTGGTTGTATTTGGGCAGCATGGTGAGGGAGTGGGTAATCTTGCTGCCTCACAGCAACAGAGGCCCCAAGGGGTTTCTATGTTCTCCCTGGTACCACCCACCTGGGTGCTCCAGTTTTCTCCCGCATCCCAATGACACGTGGGTTAATCGACTGCTGT
The DNA here is from genome assembly GCF_963921235.1 of Mobula hypostoma. Lineage (NCBI taxonomy): Eukaryota > Metazoa > Chordata > Chondrichthyes > Myliobatiformes > Myliobatidae > Mobula > Mobula hypostoma. Next base: position 104,260 of record NW_026948133.1, read on the forward strand.
GAATGGCCCCCACTGTGTGGGTGAGGGGTAGGATCCAGGTGGGGGGGGGAGGGGGGAGTGAGAACTAATGACGAGGTAGTCACTGATGGTCTGCACACATATGAGGGGCCGAATAGCCTGTTTCATCCCTCATCTCTCCAGACTCTAATTTTCTCACTGACTTAGAGAAACAGCCAGCACAGTTGAAGATTGCATCCGCTCTTGTCCAGGGTGGGGAGGTGTTTGATTACGTTAGCTGCTTTACTGAGGTGGAGTCCATCCCGTGATGTGCTGAGCTCTGTCCACAACGCTCTGCAGCCTCTTGTGGTCACAGGAAGAGCCGCTGCCGTACCAGGGTGTGATACATCCAGATAGAATACTTTCTGTGGTTGTTTAATGACACCTTCTATCTCCTTCCTGCATTCCAACTCATTTTTATTTGAGATACTACCCACAACAGTGGTGTCGTTTGCAAACTTCTAGATGGAGCTAGAGCAGAATCTGGCCTCGCAGTGATAAGTGAACAGGAACTAGAGTAAGAGGCTGACAGCATAACCTCGTGGGGCACCAGCGTTGAGGATAATTGTGGTGAAAATGTTGCTGCCTATCCTTCCTGACTGGTAAGTTGATCATACAGTAACGAGGTGTTGAGTCCCAGGTCTAGGAGTTTGAAGATGAGTATGTTTGGACTGATGAATTTACTTTCAATATGCTTCAAACCAGATTTAGAGTGACTGAGTTCTAAAGCACAGAATCAGGTCCTTTGGCCCATCTAGTCCATGCTGACTATGTATTCTCCTGATCTTCGCCCTAGTCCTATCTACTTGCGCCTGGTCAACCTCCTTTCAAGCCCTTTCCATCGATCCTAACTTCTCCTGTAGAAGACCATAAGTCATAGGAGCAGAATTAGGCCATTTGGTCCATCGAGTCTGCTCTGTCATTCAATCATGGCTAATCCTTTTTTTCCCTGTACTCAGCCCCACTCCCCAGCCTTCTCCCCATAACCTTGTCCAGTTAAGAAATGATCAAGCTCTGCCTTAGATACACCCAATGACCTGGCTTCTGCAGCTGCCTGTGGTAATAAATTCCACAAATTCACTAGCCTCTGGCTAAAGAAATTTCTCTGCATCTGTTTTAAATGGATGCCCCCTCTATTCTGAGGCTGTGCCCTTTTGTCCTAGACTCCCCCACCAGGGGAAACATCCTTTCCACAACTACTCTGTTTAGGCCTTCCAACATTTGAAAGGTTTCAATGAGATTCCCCCTCATCCTTCCGAATTCCAGCCAGTACAAATCCAGAACCATCAAACGTTCCCCATATGATAACTCTTTCATTCCCAGGTTCATCAGTGTGAACCTCCTCTGAATCCTCTCCAATGCCAGTACATCTTTCCTTAGATGAGGAGCCCAAAACTGTTCATAATACTCAAGGTGAGGCCTCAGCAGTGCCTTATAAAGCCTCAGCATCACATCCCTGCTCTTGTATTCTAGACCTCTTGAAATGAATGCTAACGTTGCATTTGCCTTCCTCACCACCAACTCTATCTGCAAGTTAACCTTTAGGATATTCTGCACAAGGACTCCCAAGTCCCTTTGCATCACAGATTTTTGGATTTTTGCCCCATTTAAAAAACTGTCTGTACATTTATTTCTACTACCAAAGTGCATGACCATGCATTTTCCAAGATTGTATTTCATTTGTTACTCTCTTGCCCATTCTCCCAATCTGTCTCAGTCCTTCTGCACCTTACCTGTTTCCTCAACACCACCTGCCCCTCTACCAAACTTGGCAACAAAACCATCTATTTCATCGTCTAAATAATCTCTGGCTCCCATCCCTGCTGCCAAATTAATTTAAACCCTCCCCAACATCTAACAAACCTGCCTGTGAGAATATTGGTTCCCCTGGGGTTCAGGTGCAACCCGTCACTTTTGAACAGGTCATACACTGCAGCCACCCCCCCACCAAAGAAATCCCAATGATCCAAGAACCTGAAGCCCTGCCCCCTGCGCCAGCTTTTCAGCCATGCATTAATCTGCCAAATCATCCTGTTTCTACCCTCACTGGCGTGTGGCACAGGCAGCAATCCAGAAATTACTACTTGGAAGGTCCTGCTTCTCAGCTTTCTACCTAAATTCTCTTTTCAGGATCTCTTTGCTTCTCCTTCCTATGTCATTGGTACCAATATGTACCAAGACATCTGGCTGCTCTCCTTCCCTCTTCAAAATGTTGTGGACACGATCTGAGATGTCCCTGACCCTGGCACCGGGGAGGCAATACTATTCCAGTGTCTCATTGACATCCACAGAATCTCCTGTCTGTTCCCCTGACTGCTGAGTCCCCTATCACTACTGCTCCCTTCTTCTCTCTCTTTCCTTCTGAACCACAGAATGCTCAGTACCAATAGCCCCGTCTCTGTGGCTTTCCTCAGGGAAGTATCCAAAACGGTATACAATACTTATTTTTGAGGGGAATATCCACAGGGGTGCTCTGCGCTAACTGCCTATTTACATTTTCATTTCTCTTGAACGTCATGCAGCTACTCGCCTTCTGCAACTTTGGGGTGACTACTTCCCTGTAAAGCTGAGCGACTATTTCCTCACTCTCCAAAGGTCATCCAGCTGCTGCTCCAGATCTCTAACGTGGTCTTCAAGGAGCTGCAGCTGGATGCACTTCATGCACATGTAGTTCCCTGGGAGACTCTGGGTCCGCCAGGACTCCAACATCCGGCATGAACAGTACACAACCGCCAGTTACTATACTAGGTACAGTAAGAGAAAAAAAAGAAACCTTAACAGAAACTTATCCAGAGGCAATATCCCTTCCGGGCCGAAGCCTGATACTCTGACTCTCAGTACTGGCCCTCTCCCAACAATGACCACCCCTTGTCCTTTCTGTACTTTTAAACAAGTGTCGCCGACCTGCGAGAAACCTCATCGCTGTGGCCTGCTTCTGCCACTGATTGAGCCATCAGAGTATTACAATTGAACCTGCATCTATCATTTCCGCATACACAACATCCTCACGATACTCTGAGTGAAGAAGATCTCCCTCAGATTTCTCAAAATTATTTCACCTTTTATCCGAAACCTATGAATTTTGTTCAACTCTCATTCACCCTGCTTGCATTTACCCCGTCTACACTGCTCATACTTTTGCATATGAGTATCTAATCTCCCCTCATTCTCCCATGCTCTAGGGACCAAGTATTAACCTACTCAACCTTACCCTAGTACTCAGGTCCTCAAGACCCAGTAACATCCTTGTAATCCAAAGCAACACACACAAAATGCTGGAGGAACTCAGCAGGTCAGGCAGCGTCTATGGAAATGAATAAACTGTTGATGATTCAGGCCAAGACACTTCATCAAATGGATTAATGGATTTGTGGCTAAATTTGCCGATAATACATAGATAGGTGGAGGAGTGGGTAGTGTTGAGGAAACAGAGAGCCTGCAGAGAGACTTAGATTGTTTAGGGGAATGGGCAAAGGAGTGGCACATGAAATACAATGTTGGGAAGTGTATGGTCATGCACTTTGGTGGAAGAAATAAACAGGCAGACTGTTATTTAGATAGGGAGAGAATTGAAAATGCAGAGATGCAAAGGGACTTGGGAGTCCTTGTGTAGGATACCCTAAAGGTTAACCTCCAGGTTGAATTGGTGGTGAAGAAGATGAATGCAATGTTGGCATTCATTTCTAAAGGTATAGAATATAAGAGCAGGGATGTGATGTTGAGGCTCTATAAGGCACTCGTGAGACCACACCAGAATCAGAATCAGGTTTATTATCACTGGCATGTGACATGAAATTTGTTAACTTAGCAGAAGCAGTTCAATGCAGTACATTATCTAGCAGAGAGAGAAAAAAATAAAAATAATAATAATAAATAAACAAGTAAATCAATTATGTATACTGAATAAATTAAAAATGTGCAAAAACAGAAATACTGTACATTAAGAAAAAGTGAGGAGTATCCAAAGATTCAATGTCCATTTAGGAATCGGGTGGCAGAGGGGAAGCAGCTGTTCCTGAGGCACAGAGGGACTTGGGAGTCATTGTGCAGGATTCCCTGTAGGTTAATTTGCAGGTTGAGTCTGTGGTGAGGAAGGTAAATGCAATGTTACCATTCATTTCAAGGGGTCCAAAATAAAAAAAACACAAGAATGTAATGTTAAGACTTTATAAAGCATTGGTGAGGCCTCACTTGGAGGAGTATTGTGAGGAGTTTTGGGCCCCTAATCTTAGAAAGGATGTGCTGAAACTGGAGAGGATTCAAAGGAGGTTCACGAAAATGATTCCAGGATTAACTGACTTGTCATATGAAGAGCTTTTGATGGTTCTGGGTCTGTATTTACTAGAATTCAGAAAAATGAGGGTTTACCTCATTGAAACCTATCAAATGTTCAAAGGCCTCGATAGAGTGAATGTGGAGAGGATGTTTCCCATAGTGGGAGAGTCTATGGTCAGAATAGAGGGTCCTTTGAGAATGGAGATGAGGAAGAATTTCTTTAGCCAGAGAGTGGAGAATCTGTGGAATTCGTTGCCACAGGCAGCTGTGGAGGCCAAGTCTTTGGATACATTTATGGCAGAGGTTGATCGATTCTTGATTGGTCAGGGCATGAAGGAATACCGGGAGAAAGCAGGTGATTGAGGAATAATGGATCAGTCATTATGAAAAGGTGGAGCAAACTCAATGGGCCAAAAATTCTGCTCCTATATCTTATGGTCTTATGATGGATGCTGTTTTCTTGCGTCAGTGTGTAATGTGCTTAATGGTGGGGTGGACTTTACCCGTAATGGACTGGGCCATATCCACTACTGTTTGTAGGATTTCCCATTCAAGAGCATTGGTGTTTCCACACAAGGCTGCATTGCGACTGGTCAATATACTCTCCACCATACATCTATGGACGTTTGTCAGTATTAGATATCGCAAACTTCGAAGGAAATAGTGGCGCTGCCATGCTTTCTTCATAATTGTCCTTACATTCCAGGCCCCGGACAGCTCCTCTGAAGTGTTAACACCGAGGAATTTAAAGTTGCTGACCCTCCCCTTCAATTTAAACTCCTGGTGCTACAGTGGCACCTGCACAAGTCTCTGGGTGAATGGTTGGGATTCTGGCTGCTCTTCTGCTGACCTAACCAATAAGCTAACGAGCTTATTGTAACGAGTGTCGGCTGTTTCGGAGGTACTGTACTGTACCAGGAAAGATGTAATGGCGCCACCTAGAGGCATTTCAGTAGTTTTAGAAAGTGACACAAGATCCAGAACAGCACAGATCAGAGGCGGTGTGAATAGGGAATTGGCTCAAGGACAGACACAGGCACAAAAGACTAACAGTTTTTTTTCAGCAACTCATGCAAAATGCTGGAGGAGCTCAGCAGGTCAGGCAACATCTACAGAGGGGAATAGATAGTTGGTGTTTCAGGTCGAGACACTTCATCAGGACTGGAAAGGAAGGGGGAAGAGATCAGATTAAGGTGGCAGAGGGCGAGGAGTACAACATGACAGGTGACAGGTGTGACCAGGTGAGGAGGAAAGTAGATGGTTGTGGAGGGGTAATGAAGTGAGAAGCAGCGAGGTGAGAGGTGGAAGGGGTAAAGGACTGAAAAAGAAGGAATCTGACAAGACAGGAGGAAGGGGAGCATCAGAGGGAAGTGACGGACAGGCAAGGAGAAGAGAAGAGGTGAGACGGAACCACAATTGGGAAACGAAAGAGTGAGAAGGGGAGGGGGAAGGAATTACTGGAAGCTAGAGAATTCAATGCTCATGCCATCAGCTTGGGGGCTACCCACATTGAATATGGGGTGTTGCTCCTTCAACCTGAGCGTGGTCTTCATCATTGTGGCTGTAGAGGAAGCCATGGACCAACTTGTCAGAATGGCAATGGGAAATAGAATTAAAATGTGTGGCCGCCAGGATATCCCATCTTTTGCAGCAAATAGTGTGAAGGCGTTTGTGAAGTGGTAACCCAACCTACGTTGGGTCTCATCGATGTAGAGGAGGATACAATGGGAGGACCAATGTTGTTTCTTGGACTGGAAAAGAGAATTTGCTGCAAACAGTTGGTAAGGCAGCATATATGGAGAGAATGGAATTAGAATCATTGAATGGGACATCACAGAAAGGGATGCTTCATCCACAAATATCCATTCTAACGAGGCCCTTCAACATTCAATGAGATCCCCCCTCATTCTCCTGAATTCCAGAGAGTACAGGCCCAGAGCCATCAAATGCTCCTCATATGACAAGCCTTGGAATCCCAGGACCATTTTTGTGAACTTCCTTGGAACCCTCTCCAACATCAGCACATCCTTTCTTTGAAAAGGGACCCAAAACTACTTACAATGCTCCCTGTGAAGCCTCACCAGTGCTTTGTAAAGCCTCAACATTACATCTTTGCTTTTATATTCTAGTCCCCCTGAAATGAATGCTATCATCACATTTGCCTTCCACACCACTGACTCAACCTGCAAATTAACCTTTAGGGAATCATGCACAAGGACTCCCAAGTCCTTTCGCATCTCAGATTTTTGAATTTTCTATCCATTTAGAAAATAGTCAATCCCTTTATTTCTTCTACTAAAGTGCATGACCATACACTTCCTGACACCGTATTCCATCTGCTATTTCTTTGGCCATTTTCCTAATCTAAGTCCTTCTATAGCTTCTCTACTTTCTCAAAACTACCTGTCCCTCCACCTACCTTCGTATCGTCCACAAACTTCACAACAAAGTCATCAATTCTGTCATCCAAATCATTGACATATAATGTAAAAAGAAATGGCCCCAGCACAGACCACTGTGGAACACCACTAGTCACTGACAGCCAACCAGAAAAGGTTCCCTTCATTCCCACTCTTTACCTCCTGCCAATCAGCCAATGCTCTATCCATGCTATCTTTTCTGTAATACCACGGCTCGTAGGTTGTTAAGTAGCCTCATCTGTGGTTCCTTGTCAAAGACCTTATGAAAATCCAAATACACAACATCAACCGATTCTCTTTTGTCTATCCTGCTTGTTATTTCTTCAAAGAATTCCAACAGACTTGTCAGGCAAGATTTTCCCTTAAGGAGGCCACACTGACTATGGCCTATTTTATCATGTGCCTCCAAGTACCCTGAAAGCAGATCCTGAACAATCGACTCCCAACATCTTCCCAACTACTGAGGTCAGTCTAACTGGCCTATAATTTCCTTTCTTTTGCCTTTCTCCCTTCTTGAAGAGTGTAGTGACATTAGCCAGAACTATGCCAGAATCAATTGATTCTTGAAAGATCATTATGAATGCTTCCACAATCTCATCAGCCACCTCTTTCAGAATCCTGGGCTGTCGAATAACTGGTCCTGTCATGGTCCGGTCCGTGAAGTCCGTATTCCGGTTCACGGTCTGGTCCATCGACCCCTGCTCCAGGTTTTCCTGTCTACCCTGTTTCTGGCTTGCTGAGCTCTAATTGAGTCAGCTGATGCTAGTTGGGGCTGGCTGCATAAATACCTTCAGAGACCAGGGCATGGCTGCTGGATTGTTCTTGTCCTTACTCATTGTATCCCTTCCAATGCCTTCTGTTTCCTCGCCTGAAGCTTTGCCTTGTCTTGCCGGTATCTCTCGTCTCACCTGAAGTTCTTGTCTCGCTTTGCATTGCCAGAAGCCTTGCCTTGTCTCGCAGGTAACTCTCACCTCACCTGAAGTTCTCATCTCTCCTTGTTTTGCCAGAAGCCTTGCCTTGTCTTGCTGGTAACTCTTGCCTCACCTCGCCTGCAGTCTTGTCCTGGAGCCACCCTGTACCTAGCTCCCTTCCTGTCCCTTGCCTCCATCAGGTAAGCCAGGCCGTCTCTCCGTTACCTGCGGTTGGTTCTGTTCCTTCCTGTCCCTTGCCTCAGTCGGGTAAGCCAGGCAGTCTCACTGTTACCTGCGGTTGGTTCTGTCCCTTCCTGTCCCTTGCCTCTGTCGGGTAAGCTAGGCCGTGTCGCCATTATCTGCGGTTGGTTCTGTCCCTTCCTGTCCCATGCCTCCATCGGGTAGTGATCCACCCGATCCACGCACTGCCCAGGTGAACCGCTCCCTGCCCCGGAGGAGCCTGCCTAGCCACAAGTCTGAAGACCACAGCGTCCTGCCTAGCCTCAAGCCTGAAGACTGCAGCCTCCTGCCTAGCCTCAAGTGTGAAGAATGCAGCCTCCTGCCTAGCCTAAAGCCTGAAGACTCCAGCCTAGCCTCAAGTCTCGTCTCCTGTCTAGCCTCAAGCCTCAAGTCTCAAGTCTCCTGCCTCCTGCCAAGCCTCGCCTCAAGCCTCTTGCCTCCTGCCAAGCCTCGCCTCAAGTCTCAAGTCTCCTGCCTCCTGTCAAGCCTCACCTTAAGTCTCCTGCCTCCTGCCAAGCCTCGCCTCAGGTCTCAAGTCTCCTGCCTCCTGTCAAGCCTTGCCTCAAGTCTCAAGTCTCCTGCCTCCTGTCAAGCCACACATCAAGTCTCAAGTCTCCTGTCAAGCCTCGGCTCAAGTCTCAAGTCTCCTGCCAAGCCTCCACTTAAGTCTCAAGTCTCCAGCCTCCTGCCAACTCTCGACTCAAGTCTCAAGTTTCCAGTCTCCTGCCAAGCCTCGCCTCAAGACTCAAGTCTCCGGCCTCCTGCCAAGCCTCGCCTCAAGTCTCAGGACTCATGTCTCCTGCCAAGCCTTGCCTCAAGTCTCAAGTCTCCTGCCTCCTGCCAAGCCTCACCTCAAGTCGCAAGCCTCCGGCCTCCGGCCAAGACTCACCTCAAGTCTCCTGCCAAGTCTTGCCTCGTCTCAAGACTCAAGTATCCTGCCAAGCCTCGCCTCAAGTCTCCTTCCAAACCTCGCCTCAAGTGTGAAATCTCAAGTCTCCTGCCTCCTGCCAAGCCTCACCTCAAGTCGCAAGCCTCCGGCCTCCGGCCAAGACTCACCTCAAGTCTCCTGCCAAGTCTTGCCTCGTCTCAAGACTCAAGTATCCTGCCAAGCCTCGCCTCAAGTCTCCTTCCAAACCTCGCCTCAAGTGTGAAGTCTCAAGTCTCCTGCCTCCTGCCAAGCCTCACCTCAAGTCTCAAGTCTCGTGCCTCCTGCCAACTCTCGCCTCAAGTCTCAAGTCTCCAGCCTCCTGCCAAGCCTCGCCTCAAGACTCAAGTCTCCGGCCTCCTGCCAAGCCTTGCCACAAGTCTCAAGTCTCAAATTTCCTGCCTCCTGCCAAGCCTTGCCTCAATTATCAAGTCTCCTGCCTCCTGCCAAGCTTCGCCTCAATTCTCCTGTCAAGCCTCGCCTCAAGTCTCCTGCCTCGGGCCAAGACTCGCCTCAAGTTTCAAGTCTCCTGCCTCCTTCCAAGCATCGACTCAAGTCTCCTGCCAAGCCTCGCCTCAAATCTCAAATCTCCTGCCTCCTGCCAAGCTTCACCTCAAGTCTCCTGTCAAGCCTCGCCTCAAGTCTCCTGCCTCGCGCCAAGCCTCGCCTCAAGTCTCAAGTCTCCTGCCTCCTTCCAAGCATCGACTTAAGTCTCCTGCCAAGCCTTGCCCAAAGTCTCAAGTCTCCTGCCCCCTGCCAAGCCTCGCCTCAAGTCCCCTGTCTCCTGCCAAGCCTCGCTTCAAGTCTCGTACCTCCTGCCAAGCCTCGCCTCAAGTCGCCGGCTTCCTGCCAAGCCTCGCCTCAAGTCTCAAGTCTCCTGCCTCCTGCCAAGCCTCGCCTCAAGTCTCAAGTCTCAAGCCTCTTGCCTCCTGCCAAGCCTCGTCTCAAGTGTCAAGTCTCTTGCCTCCTGCCTCGCCTCAAGTCTCCTGCCTCCTGCCGAGCCTCGCCTCAAGTCTCCTGCCTCCTGCCAAGACTCACCTCAAGTCTTCTACCTCCTGCCAAGCATTGCCTCAAGTCTCGTCTCCTTTCAAGCTTCGCCTCAAGTCTCGTCTCCTGCCTCCTGCCAAGCCTGACCTCAAGTCTCCTCCCTCCTGCCAAGCCTCGCATCAAGTCTCCTGCCTCCTGCCAAGCCTCGCCTCAAGTCGCCGGCCTCCTGCCAAGCCTCACCTCAAATCCCAAGTCTCCTGCCTCCTGCCAAGCCTGACCTCAAGTCTCCTCACTCCTGCCAAGCCTCGCATCAAGTCTCCTGCCTCCTGCCAAGCCTCGCCTCAAGTCTCAAGCCTCAAGTCTCCTGTCAAGCCTCGCCTCAGGTCTCAAGTCTCCTGCCTCCTGCCAAGCCTCACCTCAAGTCTCAAGCCTCTTGCCTCCTGCCAAGCCTCGTCTCAGATCTCCTGCCTCCTGCCGAGCCTCGCCTCAAGTCTCCTGCCTCCTGCCGAGCCTCGCCTCAAGTCTCCTTCCTCCTGCCAAGACTCACCTCAAGTCTCCAACCTCCTGCCAAGCACTGCCTCAAGTCTCAAGTCTCCTTTCAAGCTTCGCCTCAAGTCTCGTCTCCTGCCTCCTGTCAAGACTCGCCTCAAGTCTCCTACCTCCTGCCAAGCCTCGCCTCAAGTCTGAGGTCTCCTGCCTCCTGCCAAGCCTCGCCTCAAGTCTCAAGTCTCCTGCCTCCTGCCAATTCTCCCCTTAAGTCTCAACTCTCCAGCCTCCTGCCAACTCTCGCCTCAAGTATCAAGTCTCCTGCCTCCTGCCAAGCCTCGCCTCAAGTCTCCTGCCAAGCCTCATGTCAAGTCTCAAATCTCCTGCCTCCTGCCAAGCTTCGCCTCAAGTCTCCTGTCAAGCCTCGCCTCAAGTCTCCTGCCTCGCGCCAAGCCTCGCCTCAAGTCTCAAGTCTCCTGCCTCCTTCCAAGCCTCGACTCAAGTCTCCTGCCAAGCCTTGCCCCAAGTCTCAAGTCTCCTGCCTCCTGCCAAGCCTCCCCTCAAGGCTCAAGTCTCCTGCCTCCTGCCGAGCCTCACCTCAAGTCCACTGTCTCCTGCCAAGCCTCGCTTCAAGTCTCGCACCTCCTGCCAAGCCTCACTTCAAATCTCCTGCCTCCTGCCAAGCCTCGCCTCAAGTTTCCTACCAAGCCTCGCCTCGTCTGAAATCTCAAGTCTCCTGCCTCCTGCCAACCCTCGCCCCAAGTCTCAAGTCTCCTGCCTTCTGCCAAGTCTCACCTCAAGTCTCAAGTCTCGTGACTCCTGCCAAGCCTCGTGTCAAGTGTCAAGTCTCCTGCCTCCTGTCGAGCCTTGCCTAAAGTCTCCTGCCTCCTGCCGAGCCTCGCCTCAGTCTCCTGTCTCCTGCCAAGCCTCGCGTCTCCTGCCTCCTGCCAAGCCTCGCCTCAGGTCTCAAGTCTCTTGCCTCCTGTCAAGCCTCGCCTCAAGTCTCAAGTCTCCTGCCTCCTGTCAAGCCACACATCAAGTCTCAAGTCTCCTGTCAAGCCTCGGCTCAAGTCTCAAGTCTCCCGCCAAGCCTCCACTTAAGTCTCAAGTCTCCAGCCTCCTGCCAACTCTCGACTCAAGTCTCAAGTGTCCAGTCTCCTGCCAAGCCTCGCCTCAAGACTCAAGTCTCCGGCCTCCTGCCAAGCCTCGCCTCAACTCTCAAGACTCATGTCTCCTGCCAAGCCTCGCCTCAAGTTTCAAGTCTCAAGTCTCCTGCCTCCTGCCAAGCCTCACCTCAAGTCGCAAGCCTCCGGCCTCCGGCCAAGACTCACCTCAAGTCTCCTGCCACGCCTTGCCTCGTCTCAAGACTCAAGTCTCCTGCCAAGCCTTGCCTCGTCTCAAGACTCAAGTATCCTGCCAAGCCTCGCCTCAAGTCTCCTTCCAAACCTCGCCTCAAGTGTGAAATCTCAAGTCTCCTGCCTCCTGCCAACCCTCGCCTCAAGTCTCAAGTCTCCTGCCTCCTGCCAAGCCTCACCTCAAGTCTCAAGTCTCGTGCCTCCTGCCAACTCTCGCCTCAAGTCTCAAGTCTCCAGCCTCCTGCCAAGCCTCGTCTCAAGACTCAAGTCTCCGGCCTCCTGCCATGCCTTGCCACAAGTCTCAAGTCTCAAATTTCCTGCCTCCTGCCAAGCCTTGCCTCAATTATCAAGTCTCCTGCCTCCTGCCAATCTTCGCCTCAATTCTCCTGTCAAGCCTCGCCTCAAGTCTTCTGCCTCGGGACAAGACTCGCCTCAAGTTTCAAGTCTCCTGCCTCCTTCCAAGCATCGACTCAAGTCTCCTGCCAAGCCTCGCCTCAAATCTCAAATCTCCTGCCTCCTGCCAAGCTTCGCCTCAAGTCTCCTGTCAAGCCTCGCCTCAAGTCTCCTGTCTCACGCCAAACCTCGCCTCAAGTCTCAAGTCTCCTGCCTCCTTCCAAGCATCGACTTAAGTCTCCTGCCAAGCCTTGCCCAAAGTCTCAAGTCTCCTGCCCCCTGCCAAGCCTCGCCTCAAGTCCCCTGTCTCCTGCCAAGCCTCGCTTCAAGTCTCGTACCTCCTGCCAAGCCTCGCCTCAAGTCGCCGGCCTCCTGCCAAGCCCCGCCTCAAGTCTCAAGTCTCAAGTCTCCTTCTTCCTGCCAAGCCTCGCCTCGTCTCAAGTCTCTTGCCTCCTGCCAAACCTCGCCACAAGTCTCAAATCTCCTGCCTCCTGCCAAGCGTCGCCTCAAGTCTACTACCAAGACTCGCCTCAAGTCTCCTGCCTCGTGCCAAGCCTCGCCTCAAGTCGCTTGCCTCCTGCCAAGCCTCGCCTCAAGTCTCAAGTCTCAAGTCTCCTTCTTCCTGCCAAGCCTCGCCTCAAGTCTCAAGTCTCTTGCCTCCTGCCAAACCTCGCCACAAGTCTCAAATCTCCTGCCTCCTGCCAAGCGTCGCCTCAAGTCTACTACCAAGACTCGCCTCAAGTCTCCTGCCTCGTGCCAAGCCTCGCCTCAAGTCTCAAGTCTCCTGCCTCCTGCCGAGCATCGCCTCAAGTCTCCTGCCTCCTGCCAAGATTCACCTCAAGTCTCCTACCTCCTGCCAAGCATCACCTCAAGTCTCAAGTCTCCTTTCAAGCTTCGCCTCAAGTTTCTTCTCCTGCCTCCTGCCAAGCCTGACCTCAAGTCTCCTGCCTCCTGTCAAGACTCGCCTCAAGTCTCCTACCTCCTGCCAAGCCTCGCCTCAAATCTCAAGTTTCCTGCCTCCTGCAAAGCCTCCCCTTAATTGTCAACTCTCCCGCCTCCTGCCAACTCTCGCCTCAAGACTCAAGTCTCCGGCCTCCTGCTAAGCCTTGCCACAAGTCTCAAGTCTCAAATCTCCTGCCTCCTGCCAAGCCTCGCCTCAAGTATCAAGTCTCCTGCCTTCTGCCTAGCCTCGACTCAAGTCTCCTGCCAAGCCTCCCCTCAAGGCTCAAGTCTCCTGCCTCCTGCCAAGCCTCGCCTCAAGTCCCCTGTCTCCTGCCAAGCCTCGCCTCAAGTCTTCCTTCCAAGCCTCGCATTGTCTGAAATCTCAACTCTCCTGCCTTCTGCCAAGCCTCACCTCAAGTCTCAAGTCTCGTGCCTCCTGCCAAGCCTCGCCTCAAGTATCAAATCTCCTGCCTCCTGCCAAGCTTAGCCTCAAGTCTCTTGTCAAGCCTCGCCCCAAGTCTCCTGCCTCGCGACAAGCCTCGCCTCAAGTCTCAAGTCTCCTGTCAAGCTTCGCCTCAAGTCTCGTCTCCTGCCTCCTGCCAATCCTGACCTCGAGTCTCCTGCCTCCTGTCAAGACTCGCCTCAAGTCTCCTACCTCCTGCCAAGCCTCGCCTCAAATCTCGTCTCCTGCCTCCTGCCAAGCCTCGCCTCAAGACTCCTGCCTCCTGCCAAACCTCGCCTCAAGTCTCAAGTCTCCTGCCTCCTGACAAGCCTCCCCTTAATTCTCAACTCTCCAGCCTCCTGCCAACTCCCGCCTCAAGACTCAAGTCTCCGGCCTCCTGCCAAGCATCGCGTCAAGTCTCAAGTCTCATTCCTCCTGCCAAGCCTTTCCTCAAGTCTCAAGTCTTCTACCTCCTAGCAAGTATTTCCTCAAGTCTCAAGTATCCTGCGTCCTATCAAGCCTCGCCTCAAGTCTCAAGTCTCCTGCCTCCTGCCAAGCCTCACCTCAAGTCTACTGCCTCCTGCCCAGCCACGCCTCAAGACTCAAGTCTCCTGCCTCCTGCCAAGCCTCGCCACAAGTCTCAAGTCTCAAATCTCCTGCCTCCTACCAAGCCTCGACTCAAATCTCAAGTCTTCTACCTCCTACCAAGTATTGCCTCAAGTCTCAATTCTCCTGCCTCCTGCCAAGCCTGACCTCAAGTCTCCTGCCTCCTGCCAAGCCTCGCCTCAAGTCGCCTACCTCCTGCCATGCCATGCCTCAAGTCTCAAGTCTCCTGTCTCCTGCCAAGCCTCGCCTCAAGTCTAAAGTCTCCTGCCTCCGGTCAAGCCTCGCCTCAAGTCTCAAGTCTCCTGCCACCTGCCAAGCCTCGCCTCAAGTCTCAAGTCTCATGTATCCTATCAAGCCTCGCCTCAAGTCTCAAGTATCCTGTCAAGCCTCGCCTCAAGTCTCAAGTATCCTACCTCCTGCCAAGCCTCACGCGAAGTCTCCTGCCTCCTGTCAAGCCACGCCTCAAGTCTCAAGTCTCCTGCCTCCTCAGAAGCCTCGCCTCAAGTCTCAAGACTCCTGCCTCCAGCCATAACTCACCTCGTCTCAAGCCTAACCTCAAGTCTACTGCCAAGCCTCGCCTCAAGTTTCCTGCCAAGCCTCACCTCAAGTCTCAAGTCTCAAGTCTCCTGCCTCCTGCCAAGCCTCGCCTCAAGTATCAAATCTCCTGCCTCCTGCCAAGCTTAGCCTCAAGTCTCCTGCGTCACGACAAGCCTCGCCTCAAGTCTAAAGTCTCCTGTCAAGCTTCGCCTCAAGTCTCGTCTCCTGCCTCCTGCCAAGCCTGACCTCCAGTCTCCTGCCTCCTGTCAAGACTCGCCTCAAGACTCCTGCCTCCTGCCAAGCCTCGCCTCAAGTCTCAAGTCTCCTGCCTCCTGCCAAGCCTCGCCTCAAGACTCCTGCCTCCTGCCAAGCCTCGCCTCAAGTCTCAAGTCTCCTGCCTCCTGCCAACTCCCGCCTCAAGACTCAAGTCTCCGGCCTCCTGCCAAGCATCGCCACAAGTCTCAAGTCTCAAATCTCCTGCCTCCTGCCAAGCCTCGCCTCAAGTATCGTCTCCTGCCTTCTGCCTAGCCTCGCCTCAAGTCTCAAATCTCCTGCCTTCTGCCAAGCTTCGCTTCAAGTCTCCTGTCAAGCCTCGCCTCAAGTCTCCTGCCTCGCGCCAAGCCTCGCCTCAAGTCTCAAGTCTGCTGCCTCCTTTCAAATCTCGACTCAAGTCTCAAGTCTCCTGCCTTCTGCCAAGCCTCACCTCAAGTCTACTGCCTCCTGCCCAGCTACGCCTCAAGTCTCAAGTCTCCTGCCTCCTGCCAAGACTCGCCTCAAGTCTCAAGTCTTCTACCTCCTACCAAGTATTGCCTCAAGTCTCAAGTATCCTGCATCCTGCCAAGCCTCGCCTCAAGTCGCCTACCTCCTGCCAAGCCACGCCTCAAGTCTCAAGTCTCCTGCCTCCTGCCAAGCGTCGCCTCAAGTCTACTACAAAGCCTCGCCTCAAGTCTCCTGCCTCGTGCCAAGCCTCGACTCAAGTCTCAAGTCTCCTGCCTCCTGCCGAGCATCGCCTCAAGTCTCCCGCCTCCTGCCAAGATTCACCTCAAGTCTCCTACCTCCTGCCAAGCATTGCCTCAAGTCTCGTCTCCTTTCAAGCTTTGCTTCAAGTCTTGTCTCCTGCCAAGCCTGATCTCAAGTCTCAAGTCTCCTGCCAAGTCTCGCCTCAAGTCTCAAGTCTCAACTCTCCTGCCTCCTGCCAAACCTCGCCACAAGTCTCAAGTCTCCTGCCTCCTGCCAAGCCTCGCCTCATGTCTCATCCCTACCTCAAGTCTCAAGTCTCCTGCCTCCTGCCAAGCCTCGCCTCAACTCTCCTGCCTCCTGCCAAGACTCACCTCAAGTCTCAAGTCTCCTGCTTCCTGCCAAGACTCGCCTCAAGTCTCCTACCTCCTGCCAAGCCTCGCGTCAAGTTTCAAGTCTCCTTCCTCCTGCCAAGCCTCGCCTCAAGTCTCAAGTCTTCTACCTCCAAGCAAGTATTGCCTCAAGTCTCAAGTATCCTGCGTCCTATCAAGCCTCGCCTCAAGTCTCAAGTATCCTGTCAAGCCTCGCCTCAAGTCTCAAGTATCCTACCTCCTGCCAAGCCTCACGCGAAGTCTCCTGCCTCCTGCCAAGCCACGCCTCAGGTCTCAAGTCTCCTGCCTCCTCAGAAGCCTCGCCTCAAGTCTCAAGACTCCTGTCTCCAGCCATAACTCACCTCAAGTCTCAAGCCTAACCTCAAGTCTACTGCCAAGCCTCGCCCCAAGTTTCCTGCCAAGCCTCACCTCAAGTCTCAAGTCTCCTGCCTCCTGCCAAGCCTCGCCTCAAGTATCAAATCTCCTGCCTCCTGCCAAGCTTAGCCTCAAGTCTCTTGTCAAGCCTCGCCTCAAGTCTCCTGCGTCGCGACAAGCCTCGCCTCAAGTCTAAAGTCTCCTGTCAAGCTTCGCCTCAAGTCTCGTCTCCTGCCTCCTGCCAAGCCTGACCTCAAGTCTCCTGCCTCCTGTCAAGACTCGCCTCAAGACTCCTGCCTCCTGCCAAGCCTCGCCTCAAGTCTCAAGTCTCCTACCTCCTGCCAAGCCTCTCCTCAAATCTCAAGTCTCCTGCCACCTGCCAAGCCTCGCCTCAAGACTCCTGCCTCCTGACAAGCCTCGCCTCAAGTCTCAAGTCTCCTGCCTCCTGCCAACTCCCGCCTCAAGACTCAAGTCTCCGGCCTCCTGCCAAGCATCACCACAAGTATCAAGTCTCCTGCCTTCTGCCTAGCCTCGCCTCAAGTCTCAATTCTCCTGCCTCCTTCCAAGCCTCGACTCAAGTCTCTTGCCAAGCCTTGCCCCAAGTCTCAAGTCTACTGCCTCCTGCCAAGCCTCCCCTCAAGGCTCAAGTCTCCTGCCTCCTGCCAAGCCTCGTCTCAAGTCTCCTGCCTCCTGCCAAGACTCACCTCAAGTCTCCTACCTCCTGCCAAGCATTGCCTCAAGTCTCGTCTCCTTTCAAGCTTTGCTTCAAATCTTGTCTCCTGCCTCCTGCCAAGCCTGACCTCAAGTCTCAAGTCTCAAGTCTCCTGCCAAGTCTCGCCTCAAGTCTCAACTCTCCTGCCTCCTGCCAAACCTCGCCACAAGTCTCAAGTCTCCTGCCTCCTGCCAAGCCTCGACTCGTCGCCTACCTCCTGCCAAGCCACGCCTCAAGTCTCAAGTCTCTTGCCTCCTGCCAAGCGTCGCCTCAAGTCTACTACCAAGCCTCGCCTCAAGTCTCCTGCCTTGTGCCAAGCCTCGCCTCAAGTCTCAAGTCTCCTGCCTCCTGCCGAGCATCGCCTCAAGTCTCCGGCCTCCTACCAAGATTCACCTCAAGTCTCCTACCTCCTGCCAAGCATTGCTTCAAGTCTCATCTCCTGCCTCCTGCCAATCCTGACCTCGAGTCTCCTGCCTCCTGTCAAGACTCGCCTCAAGTCTCCTACCTCCTGCCAAGCCTCGCCTCAAATCTCGTCTCCTGCCTCCTGCCAAGCCTCGCCTCAAGACTCCTGCCTCCTGCCAAACCTCGCCTCAAGTCTCAAGTCTCCTGCCTCCTGACAAGCCTCCCCTTAATTCTCAACTCTCCAGCCTCCTGCCAACTCCCGCCTCAAGACTCAAGTCTCCGGCCTCCTGCCAAGCATCGCGTCAAGTCTCAAGTCTCATTCCTCCTGCCAAGCCTTTCCTCAAGTCTCAAGTCTTCTACCTCCTAGCAAGTATTTCCTCAAGTCTCAAGTATCCTGCGTCCTATCAAGCCTCGCCTCAAGTCTCAAGTCTCCTGCCTCCTGCCAAGCCTCACCTCAAGTCTACTGCCTCCTGCCCAGCCACGCCTCAAGACTCAAGTCTCCTGCCTCCTGCCAAGCCTCGCCACAAGTCTCAAGTCTCAAATCTCCTGCCTCCTACCAAGCCTCGACTCAAATCTCAAGTCTTCTACCTCCTACCAAGTATTGCCTCAAGTCTCAATTCTCCTGCCTCCTGCCAAGCCTGACCTCAAGTCTCCTGCCTCCTGCCAAGCCTCGCCTCAAGTCGCCTACCTCCTGCCATGCCATGCCTCAAGTCTCAAGTCTCCTGTCTCCTGCCAAGCCTCGCCTCAAGTCTAAAGTCTCCTGCCTCCGGTCAAGCCTCGCCTCAAGTCTCAAGTCTCCTGCCACCTGCCAAGCCTCGCCTCAAGTCTCAAGTCTCATGTATCCTATCAAGCCTCGCCTCAAGTCTCAAGTATCCTGTCAAGCCTCGCCTCAAGTCTCAAGTATCCTACCTCCTGCCAAGCCTCACGCGAAGTCTCCTGCCTCCTGTCAAGCCACGCCTCAAGTCTCAAGTCTCCTGCCTCCTCAGAAGCCTCGCCTCAAGTCTCAAGACTCCTGCCTCCAGCCATAACTCACCTCGTCTCAAGCCTAACCTCAAGTCTACTGCCAAGCCTCGCCTCAAGTTTCCTGCCAAGCCTCACCTCAAGTCTCAAGTCTCAAGTCTCCTGCCTCCTGCCAAGCCTCGCCTCAAGTATCAAATCTCCTGCCTCCTGCCAAGCTTAGCCTCAAGTCTCCTGCGTCACGACAAGCCTCGCCTCAAGTCTAAAGTCTCCTGTCAAGCTTCGCCTCAAGTCTCGTCTCCTGCCTCCTGCCAAGCCTGACCTCCAGTCTCCTGCCTCCTGTCAAGACTCGCCTCAAGACTCCTGCCTCCTGCCAAGCCTCGCCTCAAGTCTCAAGTCTCCTGCCTCCTGCCAAGCCTCGCCTCAAGACTCCTGCCTCCTGCCAAGCCTCGCCTCAAGTCTCAAGTCTCCTGCCTCCTGCCAACTCCCGCCTCAAGACTCAAGTCTCCGGCCTCCTGCCAAGCATCGCCACAAGTCTCAAGTCTCAAATCTCCTGCCTCCTGCCAAGCCTCGCCTCAAGTATCGTCTCCTGCCTTCTGCCTAGCCTCGCCTCAAGTCTCAAATCTCCTGCCTTCTGCCAAGCTTCGCTTCAAGTCTCCTGTCAAGCCTCGCCTCAAGTCTCCTGCCTCGCGCCAAGCCTCGCCTCAAGTCTCAAGTCTGCTGCCTCCTTTCAAATCTCGACTCAAGTCTCAAGTCTCCTGCCTTCTGCCAAGCCTCACCTCAAGTCTACTGCCTCCTGCCCAGCTACGCCTCAAGTCTCAAGTCTCCTGCCTCCTGCCAAGACTCGCCTCAAGTCTCAAGTCTTCTACCTCCTACCAAGTATTGCCTCAAGTCTCAAGTATCCTGCATCCTGCCAAGCCTCGCCTCAAGTCGCCTACCTCCTGCCAAGCCACGCCTCAAGTCTCAAGTCTCCTGCCTCCTGCCAAGCGTCGCCTCAAGTCTACTACAAAGCCTCGCCTCAAGTCTCCTGCCTCGTGCCAAGCCTCGACTCAAGTCTCAAGTCTCCTGCCTCCTGCCGAGCATCGCCTCAAGTCTCCCGCCTCCTGCCAAGATTCACCTCAAGTCTCCTACCTCCTGCCAAGCATTGCCTCAAGTCTCGTCTCCTTTCAAGCTTTGCTTCAAGTCTTGTCTCCTGCCTCCTGCCAAGCCTGACCTCAAGTTTCAAGTCTCAAGTCTCCTGCCAAGTCTCGCCTCAAGTCTCAAGTCTCAACTCTCCTGCCTCCTGCCAAACCTCGCCACAAGTCTCAAGTCTCCTGCCTCCTGCCAAGCCTAGCCTCATGTCTCATCCCTACCTCAAGTCTCAAGTCTCCTGCCTCCTGCCAAGCCTCGCCTCAACTCTCCTGCCTCCTGCCAAGCTCACCTCAAGTCTCAAGTCTCCTGCTTCCTGCCAAGACTCGCCTCAAGTCTCCTACCTCCTGCCAAGCCTCGCGTCAAGTTTCAAGTCTCCTTCCTCCTGCCAAGCCTCGCCTCAAGTCTCAAGTCTTCTACCTCCAAGCAAGTATTGCCTCAAGTCTCAAGTATCCTGCGTCCTATCAAGCCTCGCCTCAAGTCTCAAGTATCCTGTCAAGCCTCGCCTCAAGTCTCAAGTATCCTACCTCCTGCCAAGCCTCACGCGAAGTCTCCTGCCTCCTGCCAAGCCACGCCTCAGGTCTCAAGTCTCCTGCCTCCTCAGAAGCCTCGCCTCAAGTCTCAAGACTCCTGTCTCCAGCCATAACTCACCTCAAGTCTCAAGCCTAACCTCAAGTCTACTGCCAAGCCTCGCCCCAAGTTTCCTGCCAAGCCTCACCTCAAGTCTCAAGTCTCCTGCCTCCTGCCAAGCCTCGCCTCAAGTATCAAATCTCCTGCCTCCTGCCAAGCTTAGCCTCAAGTCTCTTGTCAAGCCTCGCCTCAAGTCTCCTGCGTCGCGACAAGCCTCGCCTCAAGTCTAAAGTCTCCTGTCAAGCTTCGCCTCAAGTCTCGTCTCCTGCCTCCTGCCAAGCCTGACCTCAAGTCTCCTGCCTCCTGTCAAGACTCGCCTCAAGACTCCTGCCTCCTGCCAAGCCTCGCCTCAAGTCTCAAGTCTCCTACCTCCTGCCAAGCCTCTCCTCAAATCTCAAGTCTCCTGCCACCTGCCAAGCCTCGCCTCAAGACTCCTGCCTCCTGACAAGCCTCGCCTCAAGTCTCAAGTCTCCTGCCTCCTGCCAACTCCCGCCTCAAGACTCAAGTCTCCGGCCTCCTGCCAAGCATCACCACAAGTATCAAGTCTCCTGCCTTCTGCCTAGCCTCGCCTCAAGTCTCAATTCTCCTGCCTCCTTCCAAGCCTCGACTCAAGTCTCTTGCCAAGCCTTGCCCCAAGTCTCAAGTCTACTGCCTCCTGCCAAGCTTCCCCTCAAGGCTCAAGTCTCCTGCCTCCTGCCAAGCCTCGTCTCAAGTCTCCTGCCTCCTGCCAAGACTCACCTCAAGTCTCCTACCTCCTGCCAAGCATTGCCTCAAGTCTCGTCTCCTTTCAAGCTTTGCTTCAAATCTTGTCTCCTGCCTCCTGCCAAGCCTGACCTCAAGTCTCAAGTCTCAAGTCTCCTGCCAAGTCTCGCCTCAAGTCTCAACTCTCCTGCCTCCTGCCAAACCTCGCCACAAGTCTCAAGTCTCCTGCCTCCTGCCAAGCCTCGACTCGTCGCCTACCTCCTGCCAAGCCACGCCTCAAGTCTCAAGTCTCTTGCCTCCTGCCAAGCGTCGCCTCAAGTCTACTACCAAGCCTCGCCTCAAGTCTCCTGCCTTGTGCCAAGCCTCGCCTCAAGTCTCAAGTCTCCTGCCTCCTGCCGAGCATCGCCTCAAGTCTCCGGCCTCCTACCAAGATTCACCTCAAGTCTCCTACCTCCTGCCAAGCATTGCTTCAAGTCTCATCTCCTGCCTCCTGCCAAGCCTGACCTCAAGTCTCAAGTCTCAAGTCTCCTGCCAAGTCTCGCCTCAAGTCTCAAGTCTCAAGTCTCCTGCCTCCTGCCAAGCCTCGCCTCACGTCTCATCCCTACCTCAAGTCTCAAGTCTCCGGCCTCTCCTCAAATCTCAAGTCTCCTGCCTCCTGCCAAGCCTCGCCTCAAGACTCCTGCCTTCTGCCTAGCCTCGCCTCAAGTCTCAATTCTCCTGCCTCCTTCCAAGCCTCGACTCAAGTCTCTTGCCTCCTGTCGAGCCTCGCCTCAAGTCTACTGCCTCCTGCCAAGCCTCCCCTCAAGGCTCAAGTCTCCTGCCTCCTGCCAAGCCTCGCCTCAAGTGTCAAGTCTCCTGCCTCCTGTCCAGCCTCGCCTCAAGTCTCCTGCCTCCTGTCGAGCCTCGCCTCAAGTCTCCTGCCTCCTGCCAAGACTCACCTCAAGTCTCCTACCTCCTGCCAAGCATTTCCTCAAGTCTCATCTCCTTTCAAGCTTTGCCTCAAGTCTCGTCTCCTGCTTCCTGCCAAGCCTGACCTCAAGTCTCAAGTCTCAAGTCTCCTGCCAAGTCTCGCCTCAAGTCTCAAGTCTCAACTCTCCTGCCTCCTGCCAAACCTCGCCACAAGTCTCAAGTCTCCTGCCTCCTGCCAAGCCTCGCCTCATCTGCTGCCAAGCCTCGCCTCAAGTCTCAAGTCTCCTGCCTCCTGCCAAGCCTCGCCTCAACTCTCCTGCCTCCTGCCAAGTCTCACCTCAAGTCTCAAGTCTCCTGCTTCCTGCCAAGACTCGCCTCAAGTCTCCTACCTCCTGCCAAGCCTCGCGTCAAGTTTCAAGTCTCCTTCCTCCTGCCAAGCCTCGCCTCAAGTCTCAAGTCTTCTACCTCCAAGCAAGTATTGCCTCAAGTCTCAAGTATCCTGCGTCCTATCAAGCCTCACCTCAAGTCTCAAGTATCCTGTCAAGCCTCACCTCAAGTCTCAAGTATCCTACCACCTGCCAAGCCTCACGCGAAGTCTCCTGCCTCCTGCCAAGCCACGCCTCAGGTCTCAAGTCTCCTGCCTCCTCAGAAGCCTCGCCTCAAGTCTCAAGACTCCTGTCTCCAGCCATAACTCACCTCAAGTCTCAAGCCTAACCTCAAGTCTACTGCCAAGCCTCGCCTCAAGTTTCCTGCCAATCCTCACCTCAAGTCTCAAGTCTCAAGTCTCCTGCCTCCTGCCAAGCCTCGCCTCAAGTATCAAATCTCCTGCCTCCTGCCAAGCTTAGCCTCAAGTCTCTTGTCAAGCCTCGCCTCAAGTCTCCTGCGTCGCGACAAGCCTCGCCTCAAGTCTAAAGTCTCCTGTCAAGCTTCGCCTCAAGTCTCGTCTCCTGCCTCCTGCCAAGCCTGACCTCAAGTCTCCTGCCTCCTGTCAAGACTCGCCTCAAGACTCCTGCCTCCTGTCAAGCCTCGCCTCAAGACTCCTGCCTCCTGCCAAGCCTCGCCTCAAGTCTCAAGTCTCCTGCCTCCTGCCAACTCCCGCCTCAAGACTCAAGTCTCCGGCCTCCTGCCAAGCATCACCACAAGTATCAAGTCTCCTGCCTTCTGCCTAGCCTCGCCTCAAGTCTCAATTCTCCTGCCTCCTTCCAAGCCTCGACTCAAGTCTCTTGCCAAGCCTTGCCCCAAGTCTCAAGTCTACTGCCTCCTGCCAAGCCTCCCCTCAAGGCTCAAGTCTCCTGCCTCCTGCCAAGCCTCGCCTCAAGTGTCAAGTCTCCTGCCTCCTGTCCAGCCTCGCCTCAAGTTCCTGCCTCCTGTCGAGCCTCGCCTCAAGTCTCCTGCCTCCTGCCAAGACTCACCTCAAGTCTCCTACCTCCTGCCAAGCATTTCCTCAAGTCTCGTCTCCTTTCAAGCTTTGCCTCAAGTCTCGTCTCCTGCTTCCTGCCAAGCCTGACCTCAAGTCTCAAGTCTCAAGTCTCCTGCCAAGTCTCGCCTCAAGTCTCAAGTCTCAACTCTCCTGCCTCCTGCCAAACCTCGCCACAAGTCTCAAGTCTCCTGCCTCCTGCCAAGCCTCGCCTCATGTCTCATCCCTACCTCAAGTCTCAAGTCTCCTGCCTCCTGCCAAGCCTCGCCTCAACTCTCCTGCCTCCTGCCAAGACTCACCTCAAATCTCAAGTCTCCTGCTTCCTGCCAAGACTCGCCTCAAGACTCCTGCCTCCTGCCAAGCCTCGCCTCAAGTCTCAAGTCTCCTACTTCCTGCCAAGCCTCTCCTCAAATCTCAAGTCTCCTGCCACCTGCCAAGCCTCGCCTCAAGACTCCTGCCTCCTGACAAGCCTCGCCTCAAGTCTCAAGTCTCCTGCCTCCTGCCAACTCCCGCCTCAAGACTCAAGTCTCCGGCCTCCTGCCAAGCATCACCACAAGTATCAAGTCTCCTGCCTTCTGCCTAGCCTCGCCTCAAGTCTCAATTCTCCTGCCTCCTTCCAAGCCTCGACTCAAGTCTCTTGCCAAGCCTTGCCCCAAGTCTCAAGTCTACTGCCTCCTGCCAAGCCTCCCCTCAAGGCTCAAGTCTCCTACCTCCTGCCAAGCCTCTCCTCAAATCTCAAGTCTCCTGCCTCCTGCCAAGCCTCGCCTCAAGACTCCTGCCTCCTGCCAAGCCTCGCCTCAAGTCTCAAGTCTCCTGCCTCCTGCCAACTCCCGCCTCAAGACTCAAGTCTCCGGCCTCCTGCCAAGCATCACCACAAGTATCAAGTCTCCTGCCTTCTGCCTAGCCTCGCCTCAAGTCTCAATTCTCCTGCCTCCTTCCAAGCCTCGACTCAAGTCTCTTGCCAAGCCTTGCCCCAAGTCTCAAGTCTACTGCCTCCTGCCAAGCCTCCCCTCAAGGCTCAAGTCTCCTGCCTCCTGCCAAGCCTCGCCTCAAGTGTCAAGTCTCCTGCCTCCTGTCCAGCCTCGCCTCAAGTTCCTGCCTCCTGTCGAGCCTCGCCTCAAGTCTCCTGCCTCCTGCCAAGCATTTCCTCAAGTCTCGTCTCCTTTCAAGCTTTGCCTCAAGTCTCGTCTCCTGCTTCCTGCCAAGCCTGACCTCAAGTCTCAAGTCTCAAGTCTCCTGCCAAGTCTCGCCTCAAGTCTCAAGTCTCAACTCTCCTGCCTCCTGCCAAACCTCGCCACAAGTCTCAAGTCTCCTGCCTCCTGCCAAGCCTCGCCTCATGTCTCATCCCTACCTCAAGTCTCAAGTCTCCTGCCTCCTGCCAAGCCTCGCCTCAACTCTCCTGCCTCCTGCCAAGACTCACCTCAAATCTCAAGTCTCCTGCTTCCTGCCAAGACTCGCCTCAAGACTCCTGCCTCCTGCCAAGCCTCGCCTCAAGTCTCAAGTCTCCTACTTCCTGCCAAGCCTCTCCTCAAATCTCAAGTCTCCTGCCACCTGCCAAGCCTCGCCTCAAGACTCCTGCCTCCTGACAAGCCTCGCCTCAAGTCTCAAGTCTCCTGCCTCCTGCCAACTCCCGCCTCAAGACTCAAGTCTCCGGCCTCCTGCCAAGCATCACCACAAGTATCAAGTCTCCTGCCTTCTGCCTAGCCTCGCCTCAAGTCTCAATTCTCCTGCCTCCTTCCAAGCCTCGACTCAAGTCTCTTGCCAAGCCTTGCCCCAAGTCTCAAGTCTACTGCCTCCTGCCAAGCCTCCCCTCAAGGCTCAAGTCTCCTGCCTCCTGCCAAGCCTCGTCTCAAGTCTCCTGCCTCCTGCCAAGACTCACCTCAAGTCTCCTACCTCCTGCCAAGCATTGCCTCAAGTCTCGTCTCCTTTCAAGCTTTGCTTCAAGTCTTGTCTCCTGCCTCCTGCCAAGCCTGACCTCAAGTCTCAAGTCTCAAGTCTCCTGCCAAGTCTCGCCTGAAGTCTCAACTCTCCTGCCTCCTGCCAAACCTCGCCACAAGTCTCAAGTCTCCTGCCTCCTGCCAAGCCTCGACTCGTCGCCTACCTCCTGCCAAGCCACGCCTCAAGTCTCAAGTCTCTTGCCTCCTGCCAAGCGTCGCCTCAAGTCTACTTCCAAGCCTCGCCTCAAGTCTCCTGCCTTGTGCCAAGCCTCGCCACAAGTCTCAAGTCTCCTGCCTCCTGCCGAGCATCGCCTCAAGTCTCCGGCCTCCTGCCAAGATTCACCTCAAGTCTCCTACCTCCTGCCAAGCATTGCTTCAAGTCTCATCTCCTGCCTCCTGCCAAGCCTGACCTCAAGTCTCAAGTCTCAAGTCTCCTGCCAAGTCTCGCCTCAAGTCTCAAGTCTCAAGTCTCCTGCCTCCTGCCAAGCCTCGCCTCACGTCTCATCCCTACCTCAAGTCTCAAGTCTCCTGCCTCTCCTCAAATCTCAAGTCTCCTGCCTCCTGCCAAGCCTCGCCTCAAGACTCCTGCCTTCTGCCTAGCCTCGCCTCAAGTCTCAATTCTCCTGCCTCCTTCCAAGCCTCGACTCAAGTCTCTTGCCTCCTGTCGAGCCTCGCCTCAAGTCTACTGCCTCCTGCCAAGCCTCCCCTCAAGGCTCAAGTCTCCTGCCTCCTGCCAAGCCTCGCCTCAAGTGTCAAGTCTCCTGCCTCCTGTCCAGCCTCGCCTCAAGTTCCTGCCTCCTGTCGAGCCTCGCCTCAAGTCTCCTGCCTCCTGCCAAGATTCACCTCAAGTCTCCTACCTCCTGCCAAGCATTTCCTCAAGTCTCATCTCCTTTCAAGCTTTGCCTCAAGTCTCGTCTCCTGCTTCCTGCCAAGCCTGACCTCAAGTCTCAAGTCTCAAGTCTCCTGCCAAGTCTCGCCTCAAGTCTCAAGTCTCAACTCTCCTGCCTCCTGCCAAACCTCGCCACAAGTCTCAAGTCTCCTGCCTCCGGCCAAGCCTCGCCTCATGTCTCATCCCTACCTCAAGTCTCAAGTCTCCTGCCTCCTGCCAAGCCTCGCCTCAACTCTCCTGCCTCCTGCCAAGTCTCACCTCAAGTCTCAAGTCTCCTGCTTCCTGCCAAGACTCGCCTCAAGTCTCCTACCTCCTGCCAAGCCTCGCGTCAAGTTTCAAGTCTCCTTCCTCCTGCCAAGCCTCGCCTCAAGTCTCAAGTCTTCTACCTCCAAGCAAGTATTGCCTCAAGTCTCAAGTATCCTGCGTCCTATCAAGCCTCACCTCAAGTCTCAAGTATCCTGTCAAGCCTCACCTCAAGTCTCAAGTATCCTACCACCTGCCAAGCCTCACGCGAAGTCTCCTGCCTCCTGCCAAGCCACGCCTCAGGTCTCAAGTCTCCTGCCTCCTCAGAAGCCTCGCCTCAAGTCTCAAGACTCCTGTCTCCAGCCATAACTCACCTCAAGTCTCAAGCCTAACCTCAAGTCTACTGCCAAGCCTCGCCTCAAGTTTCCTGCCAATCCTCACCTCAAGTCTCAAGTCTCAAGTCTCCTGCCTCC
Organism: Mobula hypostoma; assembly: GCF_963921235.1. NCBI lineage: Eukaryota > Metazoa > Chordata > Chondrichthyes > Myliobatiformes > Myliobatidae > Mobula > Mobula hypostoma. The sequence goes on from NW_026948133.1 coordinate 130,878, forward strand.
TGCCAAGCCTCGCCTCAAGTATCAAATCTCCTGCCTCCTGCCAAGCTTAGCCTCAAGTCTCTTGTCAAGCTTCGCCTCAAGTCTCCTGCGTCGCGACAAGCCTCGCCTCAAGTCTAAAGTCTCCTGTCAAGCTTCGCCTCAAGTCTCGTCTCCTGCCTCCTGCCAAGCCTGACCTCAAGTCTCCTGCCTCCTGTCAAGACTCGCCTCAAGTCTCAAGTCTCCTACCTCCTGCCAAGCCTCTCCTCAAATCTCAAGTCTCCTGCCTCCTGCCAAGCCTCGCCTCAAGACTCCTGCCTCCTGCCAAGCCTCGCCTCAAGTCTCAAGTCTCCTGCCTCCTGACAACTCCCGCCTCAAGACTCAAGTCTCCGGCCTCCTGCCAAGCATCACCACAAGTATCAAGTCTCCTGCCTTCTGCCTAGCCTCGCCTCAAGTCTCAATTCTCCTGCCTCCTTCCAAGCCTCGACTCAAGTCTCTTGCCAAGCCTTGCCCCAAGTCTCAAGTCTACTGCCTCCTGCCAAGACTCACCTCAAGTGTCAAGTCTCCTGCCAAGCATTTCCTCAAGTCTCATCTCCTTTCAAGCTTTGCCTCAAGTCTCGTCTCCTGCTTCCTGCCAAGCCTGACCTCAAGTCTCAAGTCTCAAGTCTCCTGCCAAGTCTCGCCTCAAGTCTCCAGTCTCAACTCTCCTGCCTCCTGCCAAACCTCGCCACAAGTCTCAAGTCTCCTGCCTCCTGCCAAGCCTCGCCTCATGTCTCATCCCTACCTCAAGTCTCAAGTCTCCTGCCTCCTGCCAAGCCTCGCCTCAACTCTCCTGCCTCCTGCCAAGTCTCACCTCAAGTCTCAAGTCTCCTGCTTCCTGCCAAGACTCGCCTCAAGTCTCCTACCTCCTGCCAAGCCTCGCGTCAAGTTTCAAGTCTCCTTCCTCCTGCCAAGCCTCGCCTCAAGTCTCAAGTCTTCTACCTCCAAGCAAGTATTGCCTCAAGTCTCAAGTATCCTGCGTCCTATCAAGCCTCACCTCAAGTCTCAAGTATCCTGTCAAGCCTCACCTCAAGTCTCAAGTATCCTACCACCTGCCAAGCCTCACGCGAAGTCTCCTGCCTCCTGCCAAGCCACGCCTCAGGTCTCAAGTCTCCTGCCTCCTCAGAAGCCTCGCCTCAAGTCTCAAGACTCCTGTCTCCAGCCATAACTCACCTCAAGTCTCAAGCCTAACCTCAAGTCTACTGCCAAGCCTCGCCTCAAGTTTCCTGCCAATCCTCACCTCAAGTCTCAAGTCTCAAGTCTCCTGCCTCCTGCCAACTCCCGCCTCAAGACTCAAGTCTCCGGCCTCCTGCCAAGCATCACCACAAGTATCAAGTCTCCTGCCTTCTGCCTAGCCTCGCCTCAAGTCTCAATTCTCCTGCCTCCTTCCAAGCCTCGACTCAAGTCTCTTGCCAAGCCTTGCCCCAAGTCTCAAGTCTACTGCCTCCTGCCAAGCCTCCCCTCAAGGCTCAAGTCTCCTGCCTCCTGCCAAGCCTCGCCTCAAGTGTCAAGTCTCCTGCCTCCTGTCCAGCCTCGCCTCAAGTTCCTGCCTCCTGTCGAGCCTCGCCTCAAGTCTCCTGCCTCCTGCCAAGACTCACCTCAAGTCTCCTACCTCCTGCCAAGCATTTCCTCAAGTCTCGTCTCCTTTCAAGCTTTGCCTCAAGTCTCGTCTCCTGCTTCCTGCCAAGCCTGACCTCAAGTCTCAAGTCTCAAGTCTCCTGCCAAGTCTCGCCTCAAGTCTCAAGTCTCAACTCTCCTGCCTCCTGCCAAACCTCGCCACAAGTCTCAAGTCTCCTGCCTCCTGCCAAGCCTCGCCTCATGTCTCATCCCTACCTCAAGTCTCAAGTCTCCTGCCTCCTGCCAAGCTTCGCCTCAAGTCTCCTGCCTCGTGCCAACCCTCACCTGAAATCTCAACTCTCCTGCCAAGCCTCGCCTCAAGACTCCTGCCTCCTGCCAAGCCTCGCCTCAAGTCTCAAGTCTCCTACTTCCTGCCAAGCCTCTCCTCAAATCTCAAGTCTCCTGCCACCTGCCAAGCCTCGCCTCAAGACTCCTGCCTCCTGACAAGCCTCGCCTCAAGTCTCAAGTCTCCTGCCTCCTGCCAACTCCCGCCTCAAGACTCAAGTCTCCGGCCTCCTGCCAAGCATCACCACAAGTATCAAGTCTCCTGCCTTCTGCCTAGCCTCGCCTCAAGTCTCAATTCTCCTGCCTCCTTCCAAGCCTCGACTCAAGTCTCTTGCCAAGCCTTGCCCCAAGTCTCAAGTCTACTGCCTCCTGCCAAGCCTCCCCTCAAGGCTCAAGTCTCCTGCCTCCTGCCAAGCCTCGCCTCAAGTCTCCTGCCTCCTGCCAAGACTCACCTCAAGTCTCCTACCTCCTGCCAAGCATTGCCTCAAGTCTCGTCTCCTTTCAAGCTTTGCTTCAAGTCTTGTCTCCTGCCTCCTGCCAAGCCTGACCTCAAGTCTCAAGTCTCAAGTCTCCTGCCAAGTCTCGCCTCAAGTCTCAACTCTCCTGCCTCCTGCCAAACCTCGCCACAAGTCTCAAGTCTCCTGCCTCCTGCCAAGCCTCGACTCAAGTCGCCTACCTCCTGCCAAGCCACGCCTCAAGTCTCAAGTCTCCTGCCTCCTGCCAAGCGTCGCCTCAAGTCTACTACCAAGCCTCGCCTCAAGTCTCCTGCCTTGTGCCAAGCCTCGCCTCAAGTCTCAAGTCTCCTGCCTCCTGCCGAGCATCGCCTCAAGTCTCCGGCCTCCTGCCAAGATTCACCTCAAGTCTCCTACCTCCTGCCAAGCATTGCTTCAAGTCTCATCTCCTGCCTCCTGCCAAGCCTGACCTCAAGTCTCAAGTCTCAAGTCTCCTGCCAAGTCTCGCCTCAAGTCTCAAGTCTCAAGTCTCCTGCCTCCTGCCAAGCCTCGCCTCACGTCTCATCCCTACCTCAAGTCTCAAGTCTCCTGCCTCTCCTCAAATCTCAAGTCTCCTGCCTCCTGCCAAGCCTCGCCTCAAGACTCCTGCCTTCTGCCTAGCCTCGCCTCAAGTCTCAATTCTCCTGCCTCCTTCCAAGCCTCGACTCAAGTCTCTTGCCTCCTGTCGAGCCTCGCCTCAAGTCTACTGCCTCCTGCCAAGCCTCCCCTCAAGGCTCAAGTCTCCTGCCTCCTGCCAAGCCTCGCCTCAAGTGTCAAGTCTCCTGCCTCCTGTCCAGCCTCGCCTCAAGTTCCTGCCTCCTGTCGAGCCTCGCCTCAAGTCTCCTGCCTCCTGCCAAGACTCACCTCAAGTCTCCTACCTCCTGCCAAGCATTTCCTCAAGTCTCATCTCCTTTCAAGCTTTGCTTCAAGTCTCGTCTCCTGCTTCCTGCCAAGCCTGACCTCAAGTCTCAAGTCTCAAGTCTCCTGCCAAGTCTCGCCTCAAGTCTCAAGTCTCAACTCTCCTGCCTCCTGCCAAACCTCGCCACAAGTCTCAAGTCTCCTGCCTCCGGCCAAGCCTCGCCTCATGTCTCATCCCTACCTCAAGTCTCAAGTCTCCTGCCTCCTGCCAAGCCTCGCCTCAACTCTCGTGCCTCCTGCCAAGTCTCACCTCAAGTCTCAAGTCTCCTGCTTCCTGCCAAGACTCGCCTCAAGTCTCCTACCTCCTGCCAAGCCTCGCGTCAAGTTTCAAGTCTCCTTCCTCCTGCCAAGCCTCGCCTCAAGTCTCAAGTCTTCTACCTCCAAGCAAGTATTGCCTCAAGTCTCAAGTATCCTGCGTCCTATCAAGCCTCACCTCAAGTCTCAAGTATCCTGTCAAGCCTCACCTCAAGTCTCAAGTATCCTACCACCTGCCAAGCCTCACGCGAAGTCTCCTGCCTCCTGCCAAGCCACGCCTCAGGTCTCAAGTCTCCTGCCTCCTCAGAAGCCTCGCCTCAAGTCTCAAGACTCCTGTCTCCAGCCATAACTCACCTCAAGTCTCAAGCCTAACCTCAAGTCTACTGCCAAGCCTCGCCTCAAGTTTCCTGCCAATCCTCACCTCAAGTCTCAAGTCTCAAGTCTCCTGCCTCCTGCCAAGCCTCGCCTCAAGTATCAAATCTCCTGCCTCCTGCCAAGCTTAGCCTCAAGTCTCTTGTCAAGCTTCGCCTCAAGTCTCCTGCGTCGCGACAAGCCTCGCCTCAAGTCTAAAGTCTCCTGTCAAGCTTCGCCTCAAGTCTCGTCTCCTGCCTCCTGCCAAGCCTGACCTCAAGTCTCCTGCCTCCTGTCAAGACTCGCCTCAAGACTCCTGCCTCCTGTCAAGCCTCGCCTCAAGTCTCAAGTCTCCTACCTCCTGCCAAGCCTCTCCTCAAATCTCAAGTCTCCTGCCTCCTGCCAAGCCTCGCCTCAAGTCTCCTGCCTCCTGCCAACTCCCGCCTCAAGACTCAAGTCTCCGGCCTCCTGCCAAGCATCACCACAAGTATCAAGTCTCCTGCCTTCTGCCTAGCCTCGCCTCAAGTCTCAATTCTCCTGCCTCCTTCCAAGCCTCGACTCAAGTCTCTTGCCAAGCCTTGCCCCAAGTCTCAAGTCTACTGCCTCCTGCCAAGCCTCCCCTCAAGGCTCAAGTCTCCTGCCTCCTGCCAAGACTCACCTCAAGTGTCAAGTCTCCTGCCAAGCATTTCCTCAAGTCTCATCTCCTTTCAAGCTTTGCCTCAAGTCTCGTCTCCTGCTTCCTGCCAAGCCTGACCTCAAGTCTCAAGTCTCAAGTCTCCTGCCAAGTCTCGCCTCAAGTCTCAAGTCTCAACTCTCCTGCCTCCTGCCAAACCTCGCCACAAGTCTCAAGTCTCCTGCCTCCTGCCAAGCCTCGCCTCATGTCTCATCCCTACCTCAAGTCTCAAGTCTCCTGCCTCCTGCCAAGCCTCGCCTCAACTCTCCTGCCTCCTGCCAAGTCTCACCTCAAGTCTCAAGTCTCCTGCTTCCTGCCAAGACTCGCCTCAAGTCTCCTACCTCCTGCCAAGCCTCGCGTCAAGTTTCAAGTCTCCTTCCTCCTGCCAAGCCTCGCCTCAAGTCTCAAGTCTTCTACCTCCAAGCAAGTATTGCCTCAAGTCTCAAGTATCCTGCGTCCTATCAAGCCTCACCTCAAGTCTCAAGTATCCTGTCAAGCCTCACCTCAAGTCTCAAGTATCCTACCACCTGCCAAGCCTCACGCGAAGTCTCCTGCCTCCTGCCAAGCCACGCCTCAGGTCTCAAGTCTCCTGCCTCCTCAGAAGCCTCGCCTCAAGTCTCAAGACTCCTGTCTCCAGCCATAACTCACCTCAAGTCTCAAGCCTAACCTCAAGTCTACTGCCAAGCCTCGCCTCAAGTTTCCTGCCAATCCTCACCTCAAGTCTCAAGTCTCAAGTCTCCTGCCTCCTGCCAAGACTCGCCTCAAGTATCAAATCTCCTGCCTCCTGCCAAGCTTCGCCTCAAGTCTCCTGCCTCGTGCCAAGCCTCGCCTCAAGTCTCAAGTCTCCTGCCTCCTGCCAAGCCTCGCCTCAAGTCTCAAGTCTCCTGTCAAGCCTCGCCTCAAGTCTCAAGTCTCCTGCCTCCTGCCAAGCCTCACCTCAAGTCTCCTGCTCCTGCCAAGCCTCGTCTCAAGTCTCCTGCCTCCTGTCAAGCCTCGCCTCAAGTCTCAAGTCTCCTACCTCCTGCCAAGCCTCTCCTCAAATCTCAAGTCTCCTGCCTCCTGCCAAGCCTCGCCTCAAGACTCCTGCCTCCTGCCAAGCCTCGCCTCAAGTCTCAAGTCTCCTGCCTCCTGCCAACTCCCGCCTCAAGACTCAAGTCTCCGGCCTCCTGCCAAGCATCACCACAAGTATCAAGTCTCCTGCCTTCTGCCTAGCCTCGCCTCAAGTCTCAATTCTCCTGCCTCCTTACAAGCCTCGACTCAAGTCTCTTGCCAAGCCTTGCCCCAAGTCTCAAGTCTACTGCCTCCTGCCAAGCCTCCCCTCAAGGCTCAAGTCTCCTGCCTCCTGCCAAGCCTCGCCTCAAGTGTCAAGTCTCCTGCCTCCTGTCCAGCCTCGCCTCAAGTCTCCTGCCTCCTGTCGAGCCTCGCCTCAAGTCTCCTGCCTCCTGCCAAGACTCACCTCAAGTCTCCTACCTCCTGCCAAGCATTTCCTCAAGTCTCGTCTCCTTTCAAGCTTTGCCTCAAGTCTCGTCTCCTGCTTCCTGCCAAGCCTGACCTCAAGTCTCAAGTCTCAAGTCTCCTGCCAAGTCTCGCCTCAAGTCTCAAGTCTCAACTCTCCTGCCTCCTGCCAAACCTCGCCACAAGTCTCAAGTCTCCTGCCTCCTGCCAAGTTTCGCCTCAAGTCTCAAGAATCCTTCCTCCTGCCAAGCCTCGCCTCAAGTCTCAAGTCTCCTGCCTCCTGCCAAGCCTCGCCTCAACTCTCCTGCCTCCTGCCAAGACTCACCTCAAATCTCAAGTCTCCTGCTTCCTGCCAAGACTCGCCTCAAGTCTCCTACCTCCTGCCAAGCCTCGCGTCAAGTTTCAAGTCTCCTTCCTCCTGCCAAGCCTCGCCTCAAGTCTCAAGTCTTCTACCTCCAAGCAAGTATTGCCTCAAGTCTCAAGTATCCTGCGTCCTATCAAGCCTCGCCTCAAGTCTCAAGTATCCTGTCAAGCCTCGCCTCAAGTCTCAAGTATCCTACCTCCTGCCAAGCCTCACGCGAAGTCTCCTGCCTCCTGCCAAGCCACGCCTCAGGTCTCAAGTCTCCTGCCTCCTCAGAAGCCTCGCCTCAAGTCTCAAGACTCCTGTCTCCAGCCATAACTCACCTCAAGTCTCAAGCCTAACCTCAAGTCTACTGCCAAGCCTCGCCCCAAGTTTCCTGCCAAGCCTCACCTCAAGTCTCAAGTCTCAAGTCTCCTGCCTCCTGCCAAGCCTCGCCTCAAGTATCAAATCTCCTGCCTCCTGCCAAGCTTAGCCTCAAGTCTCTTGTCAAGCCTCGCCTCAAGTCTCCTGCGTCGCGACAAGCCTCGCCTCAAGTCTAAAGTCTCCTGTAAAGCTTCGCCTCAAGTCTCGTCTCCTGCCTCCTGCCAAGCCTGACCTCAAGTCTCCTGCCTCCTGTCAAGACTCGCCTGAAGACTCCTGCCTCCTGTCAAGCCTCGCCTCAAGTCTCAAGTCTCCTACCTCCTGCCAAGCCTCTCTTCAAATCTCAAGTCTCCTGCCACCTGCCAAGCCTCGCCTCAAGACTCCTGCCTCCTGCCAAGCCTCGCCTCAAGTCTCAAGTCTCCTGCCTCCTGCCAACTCCCGCCTCAAGACTCAAGTCTCCGGCCTCCTGCCAAGCATCACCACAAGTATCAAGTCTCCTGCCTTCTGCCTAGCCTCGCCTCAAGTCTCAATTCTCCTGCCTCCTTCCAAGCCTCGACTCAAGTCTCTTGCCAAGCCTTGCCCCAAGTCTCAAGTCTACTGCCTCCTGCCAAGCCTCCCCTCAAGGCTCAAGTCTCCTGCTTCCTGCCAAGCCTCGTCTCAAGTCTCCTGCCTCCTGCCAAGACTCACCTCAAGTCTCCTACCTCCTGCCAAGCATTGCCTCAAGTCTCGTCTCCTTTCAAGCTTTGCTTCAAGTCTTGTCTCCTGCCTCCTGCCAAGCCTGACCTCAAGTCTCAAGTCTCAAGTCTCCTGCCAAGTCTCGCCTCAAGTCTCAACTCTCCTGCCTCCTGCCAAAGCTCGCCACAAGTCTCAAGTCTCCTGCCTCCTGCCAAGCCTCGACTCATCGCCTACCTCCTGCCAAGCCACGCCTCAAGTCTCAAGTCTCTTGCCTCCTGCCAAGCGTCGCCTCAAGTCTACTACCAAGCCTCGCCTCAAGTCTCCTGCCTTGTGCCAAGCCTCGCCTCAAGTCTCAAGTCTCCTGCCTCCTGCCGAGCATCGCCTCAAGTCTCCGGCCTCCTGCCAAGATTCACCTCAAGTCTCCTACCTCCTGCCAAGCATTGCTTCAAGTCTCGTCCCCTGCCTCCTGCCAAGCCTGACCTCAAGTCTCAAGTCTCAAGTCTCCTGCCAAGTCTCGCCTCAAGTCTCAAGTCTCAAGTCTCCTGCCTCCTGCCAAGTCTCGCCTCATGTCTCATCCCTACCTCAAGCCTCGCCTCAAGTCTCCTGCCTCGTGCCAACCCTCGCCTCAAATCTCAAGTCTCCTGCCTCCTGCCAAGCCTCGCCTCAAGACTCCTGCCTTCTGCCTAGCCTCGCCTCAAGTCTCAAGTCTCCTACCTCCTGCCAAGCCTCTCCTCAAATCTCAAGTCTCCTGCCTCCTGCCAAGCCTCGCCTCAAGACTCCTGCCTCCTGCCAAGCCTCGCCTCAAGTCTCAAGTCTCCTGCCTCCTGCCAACTCCCGCCTCAAGACTCAAGTCTCCGGCCTCCTGCCAAGCATCACCACAAGTATCAAGTCTCCTGCCTTCTGCCTAGCCTCGCCTCAAGTCTCAATTCTCCTGCCTCCTTCCAAGCCTCGACTCAAGTCTCTTGCCAAGCCTTGCCCCAAGTCTCAAGTCTACTGCCTCCTGCCAAGCCTCCCCTCAAGGCTCAAGTCTCCTGCCTCTTGCCAAGCCTCGCCTCAAGTGTCAAGTCTCCTGCTCCTGTCCAGCCTCGCCTCAAGTTCCTGCCTCCTGTCGAGCCTCGCCTCAAGTCTCCTGCCTCCTGCCAAGACTCACCTCAAGTCTCCTACCTCCTGCCAAGCATTTCCTCAAGTCTCGTCTCCTTTCAAGCTTTGCCTCAAGTCTCGTCTCCTGCTTCCTGCCAAGCCTGACCTCAAGTCTCAAGTCTCAAGTCTCCTGCCAAGTCTCGCCTCAAGTCTCAAGACTCAACTCTCCTGCCTCCTGCCAAACCTCGCCACAAGTCTCAAGTCTCCTGCCTCCTGCCAAGCCTCGCCTCATGTCTCAAGTCTCCTGCCAAGCCTCGCCTCAAGTCTCAAGTCTCCTGCCTCCTGCCAAGCCTCGCCTCAACTCTCCTGCCTCCTGCCAAGACTCACCTCAAGTCTCAAGTCTCCTGCTTCCTGCCAAGACTCGCCTCAAGTCTCCTACCTCCTGCCAAGCCTCGCGTCAAGTTTCAAGTCTCCTTCCTCCTGCCAAGCCTCGCCTCAAGTCTCAAGTCTTCTACCTCCAAGCAAGTATTGCCTCAAGTCTCAAGTATCCTGCGTCCTATCAAGCCTCGCCTCAAGTCTCAAGTATCCTGTCAAGCTTCGCCTCAAGTCTCAAGTATCCTACCTCCTGCCAAGCCTCACGCGAAGTCTCCTGCCTCCTGCCAAGCCACGCCTCAGGTCTCAAGTCTCCTGCCTCCTCAGAAGCCTCGCCTCAAGTCTCAAGACTCCTGTCTCCAGCCATAACTCACCTCAAGTCTCAAGCCTAACCTCAAGTCTACTGCCAAGCCTCGCCTCAAGTCTCAAGTTTCCTGCCAAGCCTCACCTCAAGTCTCAAGTCTCCTGCCTCCTGCCAAGCCTCGCCTCAAGTATCAAATCTCCTGCCTCCTGCCAAGCTTAGCCTCAAGTCTCTTGTCAAGCCTCGCCTCAAGTCTCCTGCGTCGCGACAAGCCTCGCCTCAAGTCTAAAGTCTCCTGTCAAGCTTCGCCTCAAGTCTCAAGTCTCCTGCCTCCTGCCAAGCCTCGTATCAAGTCTCCTGCCTCCTGTCAAGCCTCGCCTCAAGTCTCCTGCCTCCTGCCAAGCCTCGCCTCAAGTCTCAAGTCTCCTACCTCCTGCCAAGCCTCTCCTCAAATCTCAAGTCTCCTGCCTCCTGCCAAGCCTCGCCTCAAGACTCCTGCCTCCTGCCAAGCCTCGCCTCAAGTCTCAAGTCTCCTGCCTCCTGCCAACTCCCGCCTCAAGACTCAAGTCTCCGGACTCCTGCTAAGCATCGCCACAAGTATCAAGTCTCCTGCCTTCTGCCTAGCCTCGCCTCAAGTCTCAATTCTCCTGCCTCCTGCCAAGCCTCGACTCAAGTCTCCTGCCTCCTGCCAAGCCTTGCCCCAAGTCTCAAGTCTACTGCCTCCTGCCAAGCCGCCCCTCAAGGCTCAAGTCTCCTGCCTCCTGCCAAGCCTCGTCTCAAGTCTCCTGCCTCCTGCCAAGCCTCGCCTCAAGTCTCAAGTCTCCTGCCTCCTGCCAAGCCTCGCCTCAAGACTCCTGCCTCCTGCCAAGCCTCGCCTTAAGTCTCAAGTCTCCTGCCTCCTGCCAACTCCCGCCTCAAGACTCAAGTCTCCGGCCTCCTGCCAAGCATCGCCACAAGTCTCAAGTCTCAAATCTCCTGCCTCCTGCCAAGCTTCGCTTCAAGTCTCCTGTCAAGCCTCTCCTCAAGTCTCCTGCCTCGCGCCAAGCCTCGCCTCAAGTATCAAGTCTCCTGCCTTCTGCCTAGCCTCGCCTCAAGTCTCAAATCTCCTGCCTTCTGCCAAGCTTCGCTTCAAGTCTCCTGTCAAGCCTCTCCTCAAGTCTCCTGCCTCGCGCCAAGCCTCGCCTCAAGTCTCAAGTCTGCTGCCTCCTTTCAAATCTCGACTCAAGTCTCAAGTCTCCTGCCTTCTGCCAAGCCTCACCTCAAGTCTACTGCCTCCTGCCCAGCTACGCCTCAAGTCTCAAGTCTCCTGCCTCCTGCCAAGACTCGCCTCAAGTCTCAAGTCTTCTACCTCCTACCAAGTATTGCCTCAAGTCTCAAGTATCCTGCATCCTGCCAAGCCTCGCCTCAAGTCGCCTACCTCCTGCCAAGCCACGCCTCAAGTCTCAAGTCTCCTGCCTCCTGCCAAGCGTCGCCTCAAGTCTACTACCAAGCCTCGCCTCAAGTCTCCTGCCTCGTGCCAAGCCTCGCCTCAAGTCTCAAGTCTCCTGCCTCCTGCCGAGCATCGCCTCAAGTCTCCTGCCTCCTGCCAAGATTCACCTCAAGTCTCCTACCTCCTGCCAAGCATTGCCTCAAGTCTCGTCTCCTTTCAAGCTTTGCTTCAAGTCTTGTCTCCTGCCTCCTGCCAAGCCTGACCTCAAGTCTCAAGTCTCAAGTCTCCTGCCAAGTCTCGCCTCAAGTCTCAAGTCTCAACTCTCCTGCCTCCTGCCAAACCTCGCCACAAGTCTCAAGTCTCCTGCTTCCTGCCAAGACTCGCCTCAAGTCTCCTACCTCCTGCCAAGCCTCGCGTCAAGTTTCAAGTCTCCTTCCTCCTGCCAAGCCTCGCCTCAAGTCTCAAGTCTTCTACCTCCAAGCAAGTATTGCCTCAAGTCTCAAGTATCCTGCGTCCTATCAAGCCTCGCCTCAAGTCTCAAGTATCCTGTCAAGCCTCGCCTCAAGTCTCAAGTATCCTACCTCCTGCCAAGCCTCACGCGAAGTCTCCTGCCTCCTGCCAAGCCACGCCTCAAGTCTCAAGTCTCCTGCCTCCTCAGCAGCCTCGCCTCAAGTCTCAAGACTCCTGCCTCC